>NC_083225.1:188728538-188886722 GCF_032191835.1 Heteronotia binoei | reverse complement strand
CCCCGTCTCTGAGCCTTTGCCAAACACGAAGGTTTCGAATTTGATGGAAAAACTCACAAGGCCCACGCAGGCAATGGCTACCAACAACAGCCACAGGAGTCTGGAGAGGAAGAGAAGGACGGAGTTCTTCATCGCCTGGGAGTCTTGGATCAACTTGGCCTGAACCATCTCATGAAGCAACGAAGGGGCTTCAGCGTCCTCACCTGTCTCGAGCTGCGTCAAGGAGGTCTTTTCCAGCTTGTCCCGGAGAGAGACCATCTCGTCTTCTTGCGCCTCCCGGATCTGTTCCAGCTCGCCCAGGGTTTGCGTCAGTTCGCAGACCTGCCGCCTCTCCTCCTCGTAGCGCCGATCGGTGGTCTCGAGCTTCGACTTGAGGTTCCAGAAGTATCCTATGATCCCGTCCATCACCTGCTTCATGCTGGAGAGGTCCTTTTCCTGGACCGCTTGGTCATCCTGACAGAAATCCACCTGGCTGGAGATAGTTTGGATTTCCGTCCTCAGCATGTGGTTGGTTTCTTGCAGGGCCTGTTTTTTGGATTCCAGGCGCCCCGTCGTCTCTTCCAGCTGCGAGAGCAGGGCTTCCATCTCTTCCGCCTCTCTGCTGGAGTCTTCCACCATGGCCTTGAAAAAATCGATCTTGGCTTCCAGGTTCTTGTTTTCCTCCTTGACGGACTGGTTCTCGATCGTGATTTCCTCTTTCTCCAGGTCGAGGTTGGAGGCCACGTCTCGGAGTTCCCAGATTTCGGTTTTTAATTTTTCGTTGGCATCGGTGAGGCGTTGCACGTCCATGGCGCCGAGTTGTCAGAATCGGAGAGGGATGGATTAGCCGGCGGTGGGACTCTATTAAAATTTAAAAAGATTAATTGAACAGAACGATATAGTAGCCCGGGTGTCTGCAATAAGGCACCCACTGACTCCTGGTCATAAGAAAAGGGTAGAACCAGTTTGGTGTAGAATCATAAGAGTTGGAAAGGACCTCCAGGGTCATCTAGTCCAACCCCCTGCACAATGCAGGAAACTCACAAACACCTCCCCCTAAATTCACAGGATCCTCATTGCTATCAGATGGCCATCTAGCCTCTGTTTAAAAATCTCCAAGGAAGGAGAGCCCACCACCTCCCAAGCAAGCCTGTTCCACTGAGGAACCGCTCTAAACTCACAAACACCTCCCCCTAAATTCACAGGATCCTCATTGCTGTCAGATGGCCATCTAGCCTCTGTTTAAAAATCTCCAAGGAAGGAGAGCCCACCACCTCCCGAGGAAGCCTGTTCCACTGAGGAATCGCTCGAACGGTCAGGAAGTTCTTCCTGATGTTGAGCTGGAAACTTTTTTGATTTCATTTCAACCCATTGGTTCTGGTCCTGCCTTCCGGGGCCACAGAAAACAATTCTGCACCATCCTCTATATGACAGCCCTTCAAGTACTTGAAGATGGTGGTCATATCACCTCTCAGTCGCTTCCTCTCCAGGCTAAACATGCCCAGCTCCTTCAACCTTTCCTCATAGGACTTGGTCTCCAGACCCCTCACCATCTTCGACACCCTCCTCTGGACCCGTTTCAGCTTGTCTATATCCTTCTTAAACATGGTATAGTGGTTAAATGTGCAGGCTCTTATCTGGGAGAACCAGGTTTGATTCCCCACTCCTCTACTTGCACCTGCTGGAATGGCCTTGGGTCAGCCATAGGAGTTGTCCTTGAAAGGGCAGCTTTTGGGAGAGCTACTCTCAGCCCCACCCAACTCACAGGGTGTCTGTTGTGTGGGGGGGGGGAGGTAAAGGAGATTGTGACCGTTCTGAGACTGAGATTCAGAGTATAGGACGGGGATATAAATCCTATATCTTCTTCTTCTAAAAATACCAAACCCCCAAAAATATAGGTTAAGCAAAAAACGGCTGAGATCCCGAAGAAACAGAAAAAGTAGTGTGATGCAATATATACACGAACAAATTCAGTTCTGTGCACCTTTATAAATGGAATTAGCACCTGGAAATCAGTATAATACTTGGTTAACTGGAATGTTTTAAAGTTAATGTGATTTTAAACTCTGTGTAATTTTATGAAATGTTGTTAGCCGCCCTGAGCCCGCCTCGGCGGGGAGGGCGGGATATAAATGAAATTCTTCTTATTATTAAAATATAACACCAGGAATTTAATACATAAAAAGGTAAAGGTGCAAGTACTGAGTTGTTACTGACCCACGGGGTGACCTCCCATCACGACATTTTTCTTCACAGACTTTTTGTTACGGGCGGTTTGCCATCGCCTTCCCCAGTCATCTACGCTTTCGCCCCAAGCAAACGAAGGGAAACGTTGCATATTGTAAAATGGACGGTAAAATAATTCCAAATTCATGTGGAAAGTACTGAGGTTAAAAGTTTTGTTTTCAATATATGTAGGAGTCGAAGCTCTCGCGGAGTGTCCTAAGCTGTCTACCTTGCTCATCCCCGTGAGCTCTCTGGTTTCACATAAAGGAGACCTTGCCAGGCCGCTCCGCATGGGTCATTAAATGTAATGCCAGGCAGTGGAGAGATACTAGGCTTCCCAAATCTCCCGCTCTGGCGGGAGACTTCTGGGTTCGCAGCCTCATCTCCTGATCTTCAAAACTCTGGAAGCGGGGGTGGGGGGTGGAGGGGGGGGGAACATACCTTTAGGCTTCATGTTGTAGAGCTCCTGAGCCGTTTGCAAAATGTCTGCCCCTTTAAGGCTGGGCAGGAAGCAGGAAGCAGAAAGGGCTTCTGAGAACGGCCCCTCCCTTTCTTTGCTTTCGTTCTCACAGGAAGTAGAGTTGTCCGGAGGAAGATCTGGTAAGTGTGTGTGTGTGAGAGGGAGGGGGCAGGGGATTCCCTAGTTTGGAGGCCCTCCCCCCCTTTAGAAAGCGTGGGGGGGGAGGGAAATGTCTACTGGGCACTCTATTATTCCCTATGGAGAACGATTCCATAGGGAATAATAGGAAATTGATCTGTGGGTATTGGGGGCTCTGGGGGGGCTATTTTTTGAGGTAGAGGCACCACATTTTTCGTATAGCATCTAGTGCCTCTCCCCAAAATACCCCCCAAGTTTCAAAACGATTGGACCAGAGGGTCCAATTCTATGAGCCCCAAAAGATGGTGCCCCTATCCTTAATTATTTCCTATGGAAGAAAGGAATTTTAAAAGGTGTGCTGTCTCTTTAAATGTGATGGCCAGAACTCCCTTGGAGTTCAATTATGCTTGTCACAGCCTTGTTCCTGGCTCCACCCCCAAAGTCTCCTGGCTCCACCCCCAAAGTCCCCAGATTTTTCTTTAATTGGACTTGGCAACCCTAAGAGATACACATCAACACATGAAGCTGCCTTATACTGAATCAGAGACCCTTGGTCCTTCAGAGTCAGTATTGTCTACTCAGACTGGCAGTGGCTCTCAAGGGTCTCAAGCAGAGGTTTTTCACACCTATTTGCCTGGACCCTTTTTAGTTGGAGATGCCAGGGATTGAACCTGGGACCTTCTGCTTACCAAGCAGATGCTCTACTGCTGAGCTACAGCCCCACTGTATATCTCTCCAGGGTCTCAGGCTGAGGTCTTTCCCATCGCCTACTGCCTGGTCCTTTTAACTGGAGATGCTGGGGATTGAACCTGGGACCTTCTGCTTACCAAGCAGATGTTTTATCACTGAGCTACATTCCCATTGTATGTTTCTCCAGGGTCTCAGGCTGAGGTCTTTCCCATCACCTACTGCCTGGTCCTTTAACTGGAGATGGTGGGGATTGAACCTGGGACCTTCTGCTTACCAAGCAGATGCTCTGCCACTGAGCTACAGCCCCACTGTAGTCTCTCCAGGGTCTCAGGCTGAGGTCTTTCCCATCACCTACTGCCTGGTCCTTTAACTGGAGATGGTGGGGATTGAACCTGGGACCTTCTGCCCCTGAGCTACAGCCCCACTGTATGTCTCTCCAGGGTCTCAGGCTGAGGTCTTTCCCATCACCTACTGCCTGGTCCTTTTAACTGGAGATGGTGGGGATTGAACCTGGGACCTTCTGCCCCTGAGCTACAGCCCCACTGTATGTCTCTCCAGGGTCTCAGGCTGAGGTCTTTCCCATCACCTACTGCCTGGTCTAACTGGAGATGCTGGGGATTGAACCTGGGACCTTCTGCTTCCCAAGCAGATTCACAATACAAGAACTCGTGGCATTCGATGAAATTGCTGAGCAGCCAGGTTAAAACGGATAAAAGGAAGTACTTCTTCACCCAAAGGGTGATTAACATGTGGAATTCACTGCCACAGGAGGTGGTGGCGGCCACAAGCATAGCCACCTTCAAGAGGGGTTTAGATAAAAATATGGAGCAGAGGTCCATCAGTGGCTATTAGCCACAGTGTGTGTGTATTGTATAAATTTTTTTGCCACTGTGTGACACAGAGTGTTGGACTGGATGGGCCATTGGCCTGATCCAACATGGCTTCTCTTATGTTCTTATGTTCTACCACTGAGCCACAGCCCCATTCATGGCTCTCCAGGGTCTCCAGCTGAGGTTATTCACGCCTACTTGCCTGGAACCTTTTTAGTTGGAGATGCTGGGGATTGAACCTGGGACCTTCTCCTCCCAAGCAGATGCTCTACCACTGAGCCACAGCCCCATTCATGGCTCTCAAACTGAGGTGTTTCATGCCTACTTGCCTGGACCCTTTTGAGTTGGAGATGCCGGGGATTGAACCTGGGACCTTCTGCTTACCAAGCAGATGCTCTGCCACTGAACCAAGGACACAGACAACCACAACTAAAGGGGTTTTTTTTTAAAAAAAAATGTAAAATAAAAACAGGCTTAAATGACTAGCCCTCTTGCAATATTTTGTTTACCCGTTTCTGATAACTGACACCTCTTGCTCTGACTTACTGCATCAAAATCTGGACACTATGTCTGTGCTGTAGCAATCTTGAGCAGGCTGTTCGGGTGTTGTTCACGTGCGTGTGGGTAAGCTACAAACCGACCTTTGATTACAGAAATCTCACGGTCAATACTTTGAGCCTAAGACCCAGGGGAAAACCTGAAACGGCTGAGCATTGCAAGCTTTTGTGCATAAATTGCTTCCTGCGTTGGTCAGCCAATGGAGAAAATAGAGGCTTTGCTCTGTAGCCTGATTGAGCAAGCCTAGCCAAGCAAGCTGTGACGCGGAAGGAAGCGAGAGAAGGAGAAGGAAGCAGATGGCAGCCAGTTGCTCGAGGACCTGATAGGAGCCCTCGGGGGGCCTGATCCAGCCCTTGGGCTGCATGTTGACACCCCTGGCTTAGAGGGAACACTGCGTTGGGCTTACTTACCCCCAAACGTCCTGTTGACGCAGTCCGTGACATGCTTTCCAGAACTTTGACAGCGATCAATCTGGCCCAAGTGAGGTCAGCAGCTAGAACCCAGAGCTGTCCTGATGTCACAATCCCTCTATCAATGCTTTGAACGTCGGTCAGCAGGGAAACAAGCCATCCAAGGAGAGGTGAAAGCAGGCCTCAGATTCAGCAGGAGCTCACAGGAGCACAGCTCCGGAACCTTTCTGAGGGTTCCCCCTCCTCCTCCCTACCTACCTCGTCCATTGAACAGTAGGTGCAGCTGCATAACAATCCCTGGATTAGGAGAGCGGGCAGCCAGCCAGCCACCAGGGATTTTGCCCTGTCCCAGCAGCCCTCGTTAACCCCTGGAGAAGCCCACGCCACCCTTTCTCCACGTCTTATGCGATTTCAGGCGGCAGGTGGCTTGCTGGCCTTTTGACCTGGGGGGAGGCAGCCCAGGAGAGCCTCAGGTGAGCGAGGCCTGCTTGGGCTGACTGGACCTCTAGCCAGCTCAAGCAGGCCTCGCTTGCCCGGGGCTCTCCTTTCTTGCATCGGGTTGCTTTTGGCTGGGGGGGGGACGGCATATGCTAATGTTATGCTAATGAGCTCCGCCACCAATTTTTCTACGAGACGACCCCTGGGTGCAAGTAATATTTCAAAAGCCAGGAAATGCTTGAAATGTCACTCGCAGGACTGAAGAGTATAAAAGTTCCCTGCCTGCTGTGCGAATTGTTCACATCTTCCTGATTATTTTTCTTTTCTTCTGACGAACGGCTTCTGTGCTCACAAACGCGCGAGCTAAAAATATCGCACGCTGCCGGGTCCTCGCTACGAACAAAACGGTGGCAACCGGGCATTCGTTTAAATGGCTTTTCAAAGACACTTTTCTCACAGGAGCTTTGTTGGAGATTTATTAATCAGAAGGCTGCATGCCGTGGGGGGGGGGGCAACGGTAGCTCTCCAGATGTTTTTTGCCTACAACTCCCATCAGCCCCAGCTGGCATGGCCAATGGCTGGGGCTGATGGGAGTTGTAGGCGAAAAAACATCTGGAGAGCTACCGTTGGCCACCCCTGCAGTATGGTATAGCCTTGTCTTGTCAGATCTCAGAAGCTAAACTGGGTCAGTACTTGGAAAGGAGACCACCAAGGAAGACTCTGCAGGAAAAGGCAATGGCCAACCACCTCTGCTTCTCACTTGCCTTGGAAGCCCCTTGCTGAGGGTCACCATAAGTTGGAAGCTAAGCTGGGTGGGTACTTGGAAGGGAGACCACCAAGGAAGACCCTGCAGAGGAAAGCAATGGCAAACTGAGAGCCAGTTTGGTGTAGTGATTAAGGGGGTGAACTCTTATCTGGGAGAACCGGGTTTGATTCCCCACTCCTCCACTTGCAGCTGCTGGAATGGCCTTGGGTCAGCTGTAGCTCTCTTATCTGGGAGAACCGGGTTTGGTTCCCCACTCCTCCACTTGCAGCTGCTGGAATGGCCTTGGGTCAGCCAGAGCTCTCTTATCTGGGAGAACCAGGTTTGATTCCCCTCTCCTCCACTTGCACCTGCTGGAAAGGCCTTGGGTCAGCCAGAGCTCTCTTATCTGGGAGAACCGGGTTTGATTCCCCGCTCCTCCACTTGCAGCTGCTGGAATGGCCTCGGGTCAGCCAGAGCTCTCTTATCTGGGAGAACTGGGTTTGATTCCCCACTCCTCCACTTGCAGCTGCTGGAATGGCCTTGGGTCAGTCACAGCTCTCTTATCTGGGAGAACCAGGTTTGATTCCCCACTCCTCCACTTGCAGCTGCTGGAATGGCCTTGGGTCAGTCACAGCTCTCTTATCTGGGAGAACCAGGTTTGATTCCCCACTCCTCCACTTGCAGCTGCTGGAATGGCCTGGGGTCAGCCATAGCTCTCTTATCTGGGAGAACCGGGTTTGATTCCCCACTCCTCCACTTGCAGCTGCTGGAATGGCCTTGGGTCAGCCAGAGCTCTCTTATCTGGGAGAACCGGGTTTGATTCCCCACTCCTCCACTTGCAGCTGCTGGAATGGCCTTGGGTCAGCATAGCTCTCTTATCTGGGAGAACCGGGTTTGATTCCCCACTCCTCCACTTGCAGCTGCTGGAATGGCCTTGGGTCAGCATAGCTCTCTTATCTGGGAGAACCGGGTTTGATTCCCCACTCCTCCACTTGCAGCTGCTGGAATGGCCTGGGGTCAGCCAGAGCTCTCTTATCTGGGAGAACTGGGTTTGATTCCCCACTCCTCCACTTGCAGCTGCTGGAATGGCCTTGGGTCAGCCAGAGCTCTCTTATCTGGGAGAACCGGGTTTGATTACCCACTCCTCCACTTGCAGCTGCTGGAATGGCCTTGGGTCAGCCAGAGCTCTCTTATCTCAGAGAACCGGGTTTGATTCCCCGCTCCTCCACTTGCAGCTGCTGGAATGGCCTTGGGTCAGCCATAGCTCTCTTCTCTGGGAGAACCAGGTTTGATTCCCCACTCCTCCACTTGCAGCTGCTGGAATGGCCTTGGGTCAGCCAGAGCTCTCTTATCTGGGAGAACCGAGTTTGATTCCCCACTCCTCCACTTGCAGCTGCTGGAATGGCCTTGGGTCAGCCATAGCTCTCTTCTCTGGGGGAACCGAGTTTGATTCCCCACTCCTCCACTTGCAGCTGCTGGAATGGCCTTGGGTCAGCCATAGCTCTCTTATCTGGGAGAACTGGGTTTGATTCCCCACTCCTCTACTTGCAGCTGCTGGAATGGCCTTGGGTCAGCCATAGCTCTGGCAGAGGTTGTCCTCGAAAGGGCAGCTGCTGTGAGAGCTCTCTCAGCCCCACCCACCTCACAGGGTGTCGGTTTTGGGGGGGTCACCATAAGTCGGAAGCTAAGCAGGTTCGGTACTTGGAAAGGAGACCACCAAGGAAGACCCTGCAGAGGAAGGAAATGTTCAACCACCTCTGCTTCTCGCTTGCCTTGAAAGCCCCTTGCTGGGGTCACTATAAATTGGAAGGGAAGCATGGTTTATGCATGGGATGCATAATTTAGATTATGCATGGGATTTCGATTATGCATGGGATGGAGAAAGTAGAGAAAGAAGGCCTTTTCTCCCTTTCTCACAATACAAGAACTCGTGGGCATTCCATGAAATTGCTGAGCAGTCGGGTTAAAACAGATAAAAGGAGGTACTTCTTCACCCAAAGGGTGATTAACATGTGGAATTCACTGCCACAGGAGGTGGTGGCGGCTGCAAGCATAGCCAGCTTCAAGAGGGGATTGGATAAAAATATGGAGCAGAGGTCCATCAGTGGCTATTAGCCACAGTATATATATATGTGTGTGTGTGTGTGTGTATGTGTATATGTATGTATGTCTATGTGTGTGGGGGTATATATATATATACACACACACATATTGGCCACTGTGCAACACAGAGGTGACTGGATGGGCCACTGGCCTGATCCAACATGGCTTCTCTTATGTTCTTATGTCCATCAGTGGCTATCCTCAGTGGAACAGGCTTCCTCGGGAGGTGGTGGGCTCTCCTTCCTTGGAGGTTTTGAAACAGAGGCTAGATGGCCTTTTGACAGTGATGAAGATCCTGTGAATTTGGGGCAGGTATTTGTGGGTTTCCTGCATTATGCAGGGGGTTGGACTAGATGACCCTGGAGGTCCCTTCCAACTCTACGATTCTATGATTCTACACAAAACTGGCTCTACCCCTGTCTTGTGACCCTTTCTTGTGACCTTCTTTGGAGATTTTTGTACAGAGGTTAGATGGCCATCTGACAGCAATGAGGATCCTGTGAATTTCCTGCATTGGGCAGGGGGTTGGACTAGATGACCCTGGAGGTCCCTTCCAGCTCTTATGATTCTAAGTTGTGCAGGCTTGCTCCACAAGATGTCGCTAGCGGCCAAGGTTTCAGATGTTGTTGTGGGGGAGTAGGGAGGAAGACAGCGACAGAAATTCAAACCTCCCATTTGCCTCCAGAAGAAACTGCCGCTGAAATAAAGAAACCTAACTAAGAGACACAACATTACAGCACCTCCTGTGTTTCGGCAAGGGGGAAAAAATGCAAGCAAAAGAGCGCTTTTAACCAGATTTTTATTAAAATTTGGCAGGGCCTGATCTGACTGACGGTCACCGGCTAGCCATTCCTGACTTACAGGATACAGAACGAAACAAAGGCGAACGAGTAAGATGTTAAAACTCCAGAAAGGGGGGGGGGGAAGCACCCTCGGATACGAAAGGTAGCTAGCAGAGCGTTACCCCTTAAACTACTTGTCCTCCTTTTGCGGCCAAGAAAATCCACCTAATCCGCATCCTTGAGAATTATTGCTAAGAGATCCTTTCGCCGAAAGAACAGACGACCGTTGAGCAGAGGAAACGGTGAGACGAATCTAACTGAGCGAGAATTTACTTCACCTCCAAACACAGCACGGCGATGGATGTAATCAGGGGGGTTTTTTTTGCAGCGGGACCTCCTTTGCAAATAAGGCCACACCCCCTTGATGTAGCCAATCCTCCAGGAGCTTACAGGGCTCTTCTTATGGGGCCTACTGTAAGCTCCAGGAGGATTGGCTACATCAGGAAGGTGTGGCCTAATAGGCAAAGGAGTCCCTGCTACCAAAAAAGCCCTGGATATCAGCCTCTGGTGGTTTGTGGGAAGCCAGAATGGCTCATTCTAACCATTTTGGCATCTTCTCTGGCATGCGAGCGCATACCTGGACGGGGACTGCGTGCAGAGGTAAACTGGTCGCTGCGCATCTCCCACTGGATTTTAAGGAGCGCCAGGTGCATCCTTGCCAGTTCTCACTTTCAAGAAATCCAAACTGTGCCAGCGTCTCTCAGTAGCAGGGCTCCCCCTCGTGCTAGATATGGGGAGCACAGGTGGAACAAAATGTAATTTAATCTAGGGGGGAAAGCCAGTCTGCGTAATTTTCTGTCCCCTTTCTTAAATCCCGGTGTTAAAAGGGGGAGGGGGGGGGAACGGTGCCTCGTCATCACGTCGTTCAGGATTAGATGCTCTCGTAATGCCCCGTTTGAAACCCACAAAGAGTCTCTTTCTCGTCCTTAGGGCGCAGGTTTCACGCTAAATCACCCGCCCGCTCTGTGACCCGATGCGAATCGTTTGCGCCGTCCCATTCTTGCAGGATTAGGTGTCTTTGAGCGCGGCAAAAGTCACAAGCTCTTTGAAACAGGCCTCTTTTGGAAAAGGGTACTTGACGGCCCTGGCATGATCCCAGCAGCTCCGGAGTCCGTTTCAATGGTTGTTCTTTGTGGCCTCTTTAGCAGCGATGATCAGGGGCGTGAGGCTCGACAGTGGCTTGGCGATTTTCAGGAACTGGTGCTGGAAGGAGAGAAATTTAGAAGATGGAAGACTTTTTGTAATGTATGTATGTATGTATTTATTTATTTATTTAGAATTTGTATCCCGCCCTTCCCACGAATGGCTCAGGGCGGCTTCCAATAATAGATCCAACATAAACTTAAACAATATTTAGGCATGTAAAGGGTTAAACATTTAAAACAGATAAAACAGATAAAACCTTAAAAGCTAGGTATAGGCTAGCCGGAAGAGGGTCGTCTTACAGGCCCTGCGGAACTGAACAAGGTCCCGCAGGGCCCTCACCTCTTCCGGCAGCTGATTCCACCATGTAGGGGCCATAACAGAGAAAGCCCTTTCTCTGGTGGATTTCAAGCGGGCTTCTTTCAGCCCAGGGACAGTAAGGAGATTCTGTGTTCCCGACCTCAGTACTCTCTGGGGAACATGCGGGGAAAGACGGTCCTTCAGGTAGACAGGTCCCAAGCCATTCAGAGGCAGACGGGCAACTAAGGGCAACAGGCTAACATTGCCTCCCTAAGGTTCCCACACTCGCTACTTCTCTTGGTTGGTCCACTACCCTTTTGATGCCTGTACTGGGAGGTAGCACACAGCAACAATTCTATTTATTTAAGTCATTTGAACCCCACATTTCTCCCCATTGGGGACCCAAAGTGGCTGACGTGGCTCTCCTCCATTTTATCCTCACAACAAGCCTGTGAGGTAGGTTAGGCTGAGAGTGTGTGACTGGTCCGAGGTCACCCAGCGAGCTTCCATGAGACAACAGCGATGGACAAGTGGGGATTCAAACCTGCATCTCCTATATCAGGGGTGGCCAAACTTGCTTCAAGTAAGAGTCACATGTCAGGAGTCACTCCACCTTGTTCCTCTTGTCATGTGTATTCAATTGTACAATGCTATGCTGGGCTTCAACGCTATGATGCGCTTGCTATGCCTTTGATATAACTGTAACTTGTTGCTTATCTGGAGGGAGGATGGCATTTCTGGGAATTGGCTAGTTGCTAGGTAACCAAGGTCAAAGAGCTGGAGGAGATGCGAACCATGAACTGATAGTGGGCACCTGCGGTGATGAGAGCTTAGCAAAAACCCTGCGCAAAACCCCCGCTTTTGCTTGGCGCGCTTTGGCTTGAATTATAACGGTCAGGGCAAAGGTTTATAAGTTGGGGGAACTGACAGAGAGGTCAGTTCCGACAATACGTGTGTACGCCCATGAAGCTGGAATAAAGATCTTGAACGTCAACTGTCTTGACTCTGGGTCTGACACCACATAGAATAAATATCAGATGTTTGAGAGCCACAAGACATGAATGTCAGAGGAAGGAAGGAAGGAAGGAAGGAAGGAAGGAAGGAAGGAAGGAAGGAAGGAAGGAAGGAAGGAAGGAAGGAAGGAAGGAAGGAAGGAAGGAAGGAAGGAAGGAAGGAAGGAAGGAAGGAAGGAAGGAAGAGCATCACTGCCCCAGACAGGAAAAAAGCATCACTGCCCCAGAAGGAAGGAAAAGCATCACTGCCCCTAACAATATGCTGTGGCTAACAGCCACTGATGGACATCTGCTCCATATTTTTATCCAATCCCCTCTTGAAGTTGGCTATGCTTGTAGCCGCCACCACCTCCTGTGGCAGTGAATTCCATGGGTTAATCACCCTTTGGGTGAAGAAGTACCTCCTTTTATCCGTTCTAACCCGTCTGCTCAGCAATTTCATCGAATGCGCACGAGTTCTTGTATTGTGAGAAAGGGAGAAAAGTACTTCTTTCTCTACTTTCTCCATTCCATGCATAATCTTGTAAACCTCTATCATGTCACCCCTTCCTTCTTTCCTTCCTTCCTGCCCTCAAACATCTGAGATCTATTCCACATGGCTCTTACATTAAGCAAGTTTGGCTAGTATAAATTCAAATGCAGCCCCAGCCTTATTCTTTGTTATACATGTGTGTGTTTTTTCCCTCCCTAAGCCAAAGTTACCTGGAGCAAGTCTTTAGCAGAACCCCGTTTCTCCACATCCATCTCCAGGCAGCGGTTAAGGAAGTCTCTAAAGATGGGCGCAAGCTTTTCTGGGTTCTGCAGCTCTGGCGTGCCGTTGGTAGCAATGAGATATAGAGCCTACAGGGCAGAAACAAAACAAAACAAATTCAGCCCAAGTAACAGAAACTCTGCTGAAAACCTCTCATTCAGAGTGATTGAACTCATTCGTTACGAGGGACAGATCTGACGTAAATTTCACTTTGTCAGGCCCAGCCAAGGTACGATAAAATGTAATGCCAGGAACCAGAGATATAAAGTTTACAAAGGAAACAAGCAAACCAAATTACTGGGCATGTTTAGCCTGGAGAGGAGGCGACTGAGAGGATGGTGTGGAATTGTTTTCTGTGGCCCCGGAAGGTAGGACCAGAACCAAGGGGTTGAAATGAAATCAAAAGAGTTCCCGGCTCAACATTAGGAAGAACTTCATGACCGTTAGAGCGGTTCCTCAGTGGAACAGGCTTCCTCGGGAGGTGGTGGGCTCTCCTTCCTGGGAGGTTTTTAAACAGAGACTAGATGGCCATTTGACAGCAATGCAGATCCTGTGAATTTAGGGGGCGGTATTTGTGAGTTTCCTGCATTGTGCAGGGGGTTGGACTAGATGACCCTGGAGGTCCCTTCCAACTCTATGATTCTACTGATATTATTTTTTTAATCAAAATACAAACAATTTGTAGCAGCGAAAGCAATTGATTTACTGGGGACACCACAAAAGCTCCAATCAATGTATTTAATTATATACATACTAGCTTTTTCCCCCAAGAGGTACCATAAAAGGGAGAGTCCCTTATATTTCCAAATGTACTAGCACCATGATGTTATATTTATAGTTTTTAATTTGCTATTGTTTTAGTGATTTTAATATGTAATCCTTTGGTTGTTCTTAGCTGCCCTGAGTCCATTCGCGGAGAGGGAGGGATATAAGTTTAAAGTAAATAAATAAGAAGAAGATGACTGCAGATTTATACCCCGCCCTTCTCTCTGAACTCAGAGATTCAGAGTGGCTTACAATCTCCTATATCTTCTCCTCCCCACAACAGACACCCTGTGAGGTAGGTGGGGCTGAGAGAGCTCTGACAGAAGCTACCCTTTCAAGGACAGCTCTGGGAGAGCTGTGGCTGACCCAAGGCCATCCCAGCATTTGCAAGTGGAGGAGTAAGGAACCAAACCCAGTTCTCCCAGATAACACTCCGCACACTCAACCACTACACCAAACCAGTTCTTATAGTCGCTTGTGGGCCGGGTAACAGCCGTGGGCAGGCTGGTTCTGGCCCTTGGGCCTTATGTTTGATACCCTTGCTCTGATATGTTCAGGATATGAATGAGCCTGAAAGCCTGTCCCCCGCCTCTCACGGTCTTTGCCCAGACACCTGGGAGCTGCTTTTGAAATACTGAACAACCGCTCAGCAGTTGAAGCTAAACAGCTGAAGACAAACAAGTCGAAACTGGATCCTGACAAAATGGCGGCGATTTATTTACGTCCTTTGTAGATCACCAGTCTCCTTGAGCCTCCAAGCTGGTCAAGTTGGTCAAGGTTTTGGAAGGTATTGTGCTTCCAATGTTCAAAGAACTAACCCTAGGGTTGCAAATTCCAGGTAGGGAATTCTGGGAGAAGTTTTGGGGGTGGAGCCTGTGGAGGGCGGGGTTTGTGACATCAAAGATTCCCCCCCCCCCGACAAATCAGCCATTTTCTCACGGGGAAATATACAAAACTTTGTGGTATTGCTTGTCCTGGATTTTCGAGGGGAACTGATCTCTACGGTCAGTTGTAGCTCTCCGAGATCTCCAGAGACCCACCTGGAGGTTGGCAACCCTAGTGCCCTTTAACCTATTATGCTCCGCCCTTAAACCAGATCAGAATCATGCAAGGGAGTCACTCCGAAGCGTTCTTCTTCTTCTTTTGCTTCCTGTATGTCCCTAGGAGTAAGGGTGGAGTGAACAAAAAGCTTACCCTCAGGGGGTTCTCGTTGAGGTACGGGGGCTCCCCTTCTATCATTTCAATAGCCATTATCCCCAGAGACCAGATGTCCACTTTGGGCCCATAGGCTTTCCTCGTGACCACCTCGGGAGCCATCCAATATGGTGTCCCCACCATCGTGCTGCGTTTGCTCTGCTCGGGCGTGATCTGGGCGCAGAAGCCAAAATCGGCTGGGGAAAGAAAGACAAGAAATCGGTGTTCCTCTCTTCGACTCAAACTGGAGTTGGTGCGCGAGAGAAGATATTGGATTTATATCCCGCCCTCCACTCTGAAGAGTCTCAGAGCGGTCTACAATCTCCTTTCCCTTCCTCCCCCACAAAAGATACCCTGTGAGGTGGGTGGGGCTGAGGGGGCTCTCACAGCAGCTGCCCTTTCAAGGACAGAGTTTCAGAGCAGCCTACAATCTCCTTTCCCTTCCTCCCCCACAATGGACACCCTGTGAGGTGGGTGGGGCTGAGAGGGCTCTCACAGCAGCTGCCCTTTCAAGGACAGAGTTTCAGAGCGGCCTACAATCTCCTTTCCCTTCCTCCCCCACAACGGGCACCCTGTGAGGTGGGTGGGGCTGAGGGGGCTCTCACAGCAGCTGCCTTTCAAGGACAGAGTTTCAGAGCAGCCTAAAATCTCCTTTCCCTTCCTCCCCCACAATGGACACCCTGTGAGGTGGGTGGGGCTGAGAGGGCTCTCACGGCAGCTGCCTTTCAAGGACAGAGTTTCAGAGCAGCCTACAATCTCCTTTCCCTTCCTCCCCCACAACGGGCACCCTGTGAGGTGGGTGGGGCTGAGGGGGCTCTCACAGCAGCTGCCCTTTCAAGGACAGAGTTTCAGAGCAGCCTACAATCTCCTTTCCCCTCCTCCCCCACAACGGGCACCCTGTGAGGTGGGTGGGGCTGAGAGGGCTCTCACGGCAGCTGCCTTTCAAGGACAGAGTTTCAGAGCAGCCTACAATCTCCTTTCCCTTCCTCCCCCACAACGGGCACCCTGTGAGGTGGGTGGGGCTGAGGGGGCTCTCACGGCAGCTGCCTTTCAAGGACAGAGTTTCAGAGCAGCCTACAATCTCCTTTCCCTTCCTCCCCCACAACGGGCACCCTGTGAGGTGGGTGGGGCTGAGGGGGCTCTCACAGCAGCTGCCCTTTCAAGGACAGAGTTTCAGAGCAGCCTACAATCTCCTTTCCCCTCTTCCCCCACAACGGGCACCCTGTGAGGTGGGTGGGGCTGAGAGGGCTCTCACAGCAGCTGCCCTTTCAAGGACAGAGACTCAGAGCAGCTTACAATCTCCTTTCCCTTCCTTCCCCACAACAGACACCCCGGGTGGGGCTGAGGGGCTCTCCCAGCAGCTGCCTTTTCAAGGACAACCTCTGCGGGAGCTCTGGCTGACCCAAGGCGATTCCAGCAGCTGCAAGTGGAGGAGTGGGAAGCAAACCCGGATCTCCCAGATAAGAGTCCGCGCACTTCACCACTACACCAAACTGGCTCTCTGCACCAAACCGGTTTAATCAGAGAGGTGAGGTTCTAGTAAATGCCAGGTTCTTTCCAATCCTCCCAAAAAACCCCATTCCCGTACTTAGTTTGACGGAGCCGTCCATTCCTAGCAAAATGTTGTCGCTCTTGATGTCCCGGTGGATGACTTGGTTGGAATGGAGGAATTCCAAAGCCTGGAGACACTGTGGAGAAAACCCAACAAGTGGCAATTAGTACCATTAGGCCAATGGGACTTTTGTAGGCCATTGCCAGACTAATGCACTTATTGACTGGCTAACATTTTGGTTGAATTAGGGAGAGAAGGATTCGTATCTAAAGCACAGGGGGTCAAGAGTCTTTTTAAAATGTTGGAAATGTAACAAATGTGCAGGTACATATTATCATTTATGGCGGTCTTGTAAGAAGGGAAAAGAATTTTGGATTAAGGTACATGATTTGCTTCAAAAGATATGTAAAGTAATCATTCCATTCAAACCAGAATTATTTTTGTTAAATTCGATACCCAATAAGACGGGGAAACAAGTAAAGCATATAACTTTGAATGTAATAACAGCTGCAAGAATATTGCTGGCAAAACACTGGGAAAAAAGAGATCTACCGACATTGAATGACTTGTTAGTAATGATCCTAGAAATGGATAGCTTATCTGATATGTTAAAAGAAAAGGAAAATAAGCAAACAGAAAGTAAATGGAACCTATGAATGGTTATGTGGGAAAAATAAGAAGGTAGGAACGGACAAGTTGTGAAATATAGAGGAAGGGTAACAAACATAAAATAAGGAAATTTACTGGACTATTATAAACATATGAATTGCTGCCTCCTCTTCTAATTTATGGTTTTTTTAATGTGTTAGTTAAGTTGGGTGAGGATGTATAATGTTTTGAGGTGTGTGTTACGTCTATGGTTTGTTATGTAATAGAGCCCCGTGGCACAGAGTGGTAAAACTGCAGTAGTGCAGTCGGAGCCCTCTGCTCACGACCTGAGTTCGATCCCAGTGGAAGCTGGTTCAGGTAGCCAGCTTGAGGTTGACTCAGCCTTCCAGCCTTCCGAGGTCGGTCAAATGAGTCCCCAGCTTGCTGGGGGGAAAGTGTAAATGACTGGGGAAGGCAATGGCAAACCACCCCGTAAAAAGTCTGCCGTGAAAACGTTGTGAAAGCAACATCACCCCTGAGTCGGAAACGACTTGTGCTTGCAAAGGGGACCTTTCCTTTCTTCTGAGCAAATCTATTTTTATACCTACTATTATCTCCACGAGCAGGCACCTAGGTGGCAAAGGATACAGGCAGCGCTAGCGAGGACAGAGCGGAGTCAGAGGAAAGCCAAGGAGAAGATGATATTTCAGGTACCCGCGAACCATTAATTTTAGAAAAGCCCATTGCAATTAAAGATCGCTCTTCAGACGGGCCTGTTATTTCCCAAGCGAGGCTTAGGTGCTTTTAGCGTTTGAATTATGCATGAATCTCTCAGGTAAAGCCTTCGAGGGGTGTGGGGGGGAGATGAAGCAATTCAGAAGCAATGTTTATTCATCCACACACCGTCTCCACTGCTGAGGCAGTAGTGATTTCTGGAATACGTTCTCACGAGCACCACGTTCTGTACTGCATGCAGGGTTTAGAGCACCCTTCGAATCTCAGCTTTAGGGGGACAAGCTAGAACGGGGCGCCGAACTCATTTGTTATGAGGGCCGGATCAGACATAAATGAGACCTTGAGGGGCTGGGCCATGTCAGGCCAGGCCCTGTGTGTACCTATTTAAGATTAGGTAGCAGAGAGATATACTTTATAAAGAACGAACACTAATATATATATTTTTAAAAACTTAAAACATGATTAAAACGTTAGCACTCGTTAGGGTTGCCAAGTCCAATTCAAGAAATATCTGGGAGCCAGGAGACTTTGGGGGTGGAGCCAGGAGATATTAGGGGGGGAGCCAAGATCAAGGCGGTGACAAGCATCATTGAACCCCAAAGGGAGTTCTGGCCATCACATTGAAAGGTACGGCACACCTTTTCAAGTCCTTCCTTCCATAGGAAATAACGAAGGATAGGGGCACCTTCTTTGGGGGCTCATAGAATTGGACCCCCGGTTCCAATCTTTTTGAAACTTGGGGAGGTATTTTGGGGAGAGGCACTAGATGCTGTACTGAAAATTTGGTGCCTCTACCCCAAAAAACAGCCCCCCCAGAGCCCCAGATACCCGTGGATCAATTCTCCATGATTTTCTATGGGAATAAATCTTCATAGGGAATAACAGAGTTCCCAGCAGACATTTCCCTCCCCTGCTTTCTGAGGACTCTGAAGCGTGGGGAGGGCCTCCAAACCAGGGGATCCCCTGCCCCCGCCTGGGGATTGGCAACCCTAGCACTCGTTGGTCTTAAAGGTGCTTTCTTTGTATTTCTTCCATGGGATCCGGGGAACTGGATCCTTCCCCAGGGACTGAGGGTGGGTGGAGCCTCAGCCAGTAGAAGGAAGAGAGGCTTGGCTTAGTAGCTCTGCTGGGCAATTGAGAGAGCCTGGCGAAGCAAACTATTCCCCCCCCCTTCCTCTCCAAGGGAGGTGCCTCAGCCAATGGAGAAAACAGAGGTTTCACTCTGTAGCTTGTGTGCGATTGAGCAAGCCTGGCAAAGCAAGCTGTGATGCAGAAGGAAGCAAGAGAGAGGGAGAAGGAAGCAGATGACAGCCCGTTGCTCCAGGCTCCTGAACTGCATGGATGACACCCCTGCTCTATTTCCTCATGAGAGACAGAGACAAGTATGAATGTATGAGAGCTGACACTTGGAAAACTAATGGGGCAGATCAAGGGTGTCAAACTCATTTGTAATGAGGGCCAGATAGGGCTGCCAAGTCCACGGTCTGGGCGGGGATTCCCTTGCCCGGGAGGTTCCCATTGGACATGGTACAATAGGTACCATAGAGTTTTTTCCTCCCAAATGGCTAGAGCGGCTGGGAAAACCATAGAATTTCCCCAGAAATGCCTAGAGTGGCCGCACACAACGTGACGTCATTGCGCTGCGTGCGCAAAAGCCGCCCACTGGGGAACGCGGGGGACTTGGCAACCCTAGGGCCAGATCTGACATGAATAAGACAATGTTGGGCCGGTTCACGTGTGTCATAAAATGAAATGCCGGCAGCAGAGATATAAATAATATACAGGGTGCTGATGTCACTTCCTGTGCACCAGGAAATGACATCAGTGCATTGCCAGGGGATGCTCTGGCATTTGGATGAAACTATGGTTCAGCACAGAATTTTGCCTATAAAGTACACAAACACAATTAAAAATATTTTTAAACTTAAAATGTGCTTAAAACTTTTAGCATTTGTTGGTCTTAAAGGTGCTTTCTTTGTGTCTTTCTTGTGTGATCCAGGGAACTGGGCAAAGGAAGCTCTGGCTCTTTCCGTCCTTCCTCAAGGGACCTGAAGAGGGAGGAGCCTCAGCCAATAGAAGGAAGGGAAGCCTGGCACAGTAGTTCTGCTGTGCAACTGAGAGAGCCTGGCAAAGCAAGCTATTCTCCCCCCTCCTCCCCAAGGAGCCTCAGTCAGTGGAGAAAATAGAGGCTTTGCTCTGTAGCTCCTGTGCGATTGAGCAAGCCTGGCAAAGCAAGCTGTGATGCAGAAGGAAGCGAGAGAGAGGCAGAAGGAAGCAGATGACAGCCAGTTGCTTGGGGGCCTGATAGGAGCACTCCAAGGGCTTGATTCGGCCCCCAAGCTGCATGTTTGACACCCCTGGGATAGATAAACAACACTGGCAGCCTGGTGAAGGTGGTGAGATCCATCACACAAACCATGGCATGACACGGCTCAACTCAGGAGGACTTAGCAGCGGGACCCTCATTGATGACAAAATGATGTCTATGGCAATGTGCTGATGTCGCTTCCTGTGCACCAGGAAATGACATCAGTGCCTTGCCAGGGGATGCTCTGGCATTTGGACGAAACTCTATGGTTTAGCACAGAATTTTGCCTGAATACCAGTATCCACCACAGGCATGCTAGAATCACTTCCAGGCCTATGGGGGATGATGCCAGCACACTGGGTCACGGTTGATGGTCTTCCTACCATTTTCGCCCTCACTGGACGGCTGAGCGGTGGTAACGAAGCAGCACGGGAATGGCAGCACAGGTTCGCAAAACCTGCTTGTAATCCCCGGGCCAAAGGAGGCCCGTTTGAAATCTACCAGGGATCGGGCCTTCTCGGTAACAGCGCCTTACTGGTGGAACCAGCTGCCGGAAGAGGTGAGGGCCCTGCGGGACCTAGGGCAGTTCCGCAGGGCCTGCAAGGCAGTCCTCTTCCGGCTGGCCTATAACTAACCGACACTGAGAATTTTGGATGGAGCTAGAGTGCTTTCTGACAGATCGCTGGTTTTTATGCTTTATGTTTTATTAATCTACTGTTTTAACTGCTGCTATGTAATTGTTTTTAAGCCAAACCTATGTAAGTTTTATATGTTGTAAGCCGCCCTGAGCCACTCTGGTGGGAAGGGCGGGATATAAATCAATCAATCTATCTATCTATCCATCCTCCATCCTCCATCCATCCATCCATCCATCCTCCATCCATCCTCCCTCCATCCATCCATCCATCCATCCTCCATCCATCCTCCCTCCATCCATCCATCCATCCATCCATCCATCCATCCATCCATCCTCCATCCATCCTCCCTCCATCCATCCATCCATCCATCCATCCATCCATCCTCCATCCATCCTCCCTCCCTCCCTCCCTCCCTCCCTCCATCCCTCCATCCATCCATCCATCCATCCATCCATCCATCCATCCGAATGAGCAAGCCAGCCAGCCAGCCAGCCCGTATGAATGAGCATCACGTGTCCATGCCATGCACACTCAAAGTCAATTAGCGGCTTCAGCTTTAGCACAGACCAGAACTTGGCGGTCCATTCAAACATGCTGGGATTCTACGCCGACAACAAACCGCCGTTTGCAACACCGGTGTGCAGAGCGAGGGTCGCCTTGGTGCGCTGGTTCGGAGGCAACGCCAATAACCGTTTATAAAACGTTTTTATTGTATTTTATTGTTTTATCGTATGTTGTACTCCGTCCTGAGCCCTACGGGGAATGGGTGGAATAGAAACATTCTTAAATAAATAAATAGACAACTACAGCTTGTGCTAGGCTTGCCAATCCCAGGTCCCAGCGGGGGTTCTTCCGCTTTCCCAGGCTCCTTCCTGTGCCCAGTCAGCTGGCCGGTGGGGGCAAGCCCCGCCTCCACAGCCACCATGTGACTTTCCACCTCCGGAGGCTTCAGTCTCCGATTGAAAGGCTTCCTCTTGGGATGGGGTGTCTGTGTTGCTTTGGAGAAGTTGGCAGCAACTCGTGAGTAGAGAAGCCAAGCCCTCACTTCAGAGTCGCCAGAAACGGGGTGGGGGGGAGAGAAAACGTCTGCTGAGCACTTCATTATTCCCTATGTGGAGATCGATTCTCATAGGGTATAATGGGGAATTGATCTGGAGGTTTCGGGGGCTCTGCTGGAGCTGTTTTTTGAGGTAGAGGCACCAAATTTTCACTATAGTATCTAGTGCCTCTCCCCAAAGTACCCTCCAAGTCCCCAAAGTACCCTCCAAGTTTCAAAACGATTGGACCAGGGGTCCAATTCTATGAGCCCCAAAAGAAGGTGCCCCTATCCTTCATTATTTCCTATGGAAGGAAGACATTTAAAAAGGTGTGCTGTCCCTTTAAATGTGATGGCCAGAACTCCCTTGGAGTTCAATGATGCTTGTCACACCCTTGTTCCTGGCTCCTCCCCCAATGTCTCCTGGCTCCACCCCCAAAGTCCCCAGATATTTCTTGAATTGGACTTGGCAACCCTAGCTTGTGCCAAAATCGTTGATGGAGTGCAAGGTGTGGAGAGAGCATACAAGCTTTGAGCTTGTTTGTACAGTGCCAGATTCAGGCTTTGGTGTTGTAACTGAACCCTCCCCACCAGTATCTCCAAAGGAAAACACTCATTCAGACACAAATGGGCTGCCCTTGGAGAGTTTAGGAAATAATCTCATCTTTGTTTTGGAGCTTGCTTTTCATTAATTTATTGCAACAGGGTTTTGCAAAAGGGCAATAGCTGACTGCAGGCCATTGGTGCAAAAGAGAGGACTTCAGAACACAAGAACTAACACGTATTAGCGTACAGCAGAGAAACAAGTGGTAGGTTGAACTGCAAGCAAAAACATTCGCTAAACCTTAAATATTAGAGAATGCTCCACAGCTCCCCCTAGGGGATAAATGGATTAAACTACTCTTTCAGCAGTATTTACAGCAGCTAGACCAGATGTTATAACCTCTTGAGAAACCATGCCCTCTATTTAAACTAAGAAAGCCAGAATGTTACCTAGATTTATGGCACTTGACACCTACAACAGCAATCTGCTTTTTATCACCCTCCAGTGTTGTTTCAGCCCTGCTTTGTCCTAACACTAACAAACACAGATCCTTATTTGTGATTCTTTTAATCTGCTAAAAACATCCCCATGATTCCACATACCAACTCACTGCCCACTTACATTAAGAATTGCTGCTTGCCATTCCCATTTTGTCTGATGAAGTCTGCTTAGGAGCATACGAAGAAGATATTGGATTTATATCCCGCCCTCCACTCCGAAGAGTCTCAGAGCGGCTCACAATATCCTTTATCTTCCTCCCCCACAACAGACACCCTGTGAGGCGGGTGGGGCTGAGGGGGCTCTCCCAGAAGCTGCTCTTTCAAGGACAGAGGCTCAGAGCAGCCTACAATCTCCTTTATCTTCCTCCCCCACAGCAGACACCCTGCGAGGTGGGTGGGGCTGAGAGAGCTCTCACAACAGCTGCCCTTTCAAGGACAAGCTCTGCCAGAGCTATGGCTGACCCAAGGCCATTCCAGCAGCTGCAAGTGGAGGAGTGGGGAATCAAACCCGGTTCTCCCAGATAAGAGAGCTGTGGCTGACCCAAGGCCATTCCAACAGCTGCAAGTGGAGGAGTGGAGAATCAAACCCGGTTCTCCCAGATAAGAGAGCTATGGCTGACCCAAGGCCATTCCAGCAGCTGCAAGTGGAGGAGTGGGGATCAAACCCGGTTCTTCCAGATAAGAGAGCTATGGCTGACCCAAGGCCATTCCAGCAGCTGCAAGTGGAGGAGTGGGGATCAAACCCGGTTCTCCCAGATAAGAGAGCTATGGCTGACCCAAGGCCATTCCAACAGCTGCAAGTGGAGGAGTGGGGATCAAACCCGGTTCTTCCAGATAAGAGAGCTATGGCTGACCCAAGGCCATTCCAGCAGGTGCAAGTAGAGGAGTGGGGAATCAAACCCGGTTCTCCCAGATAAGAGTCCGCCCACTTAACCACTACACCAAACTGGCTCTCCACATTTTTATACATTCTGAATAAAACTTAGTGGGTCTTAAAGGTGCACTTGTCTACTGCTTTGTTCTAGCAGCTAGACCGGGGGTGGCCAAACTTGCTTAACGTAAAAGCCACATTGAATAAACTTCAGCTGTTTGAAAGCCACAAGGAAGGAAGGAAGGAAGGTGGGTGGGGAAGGGTAGAGGTGGAAAGAAAGCAACTTTAAATGCATTCTCCAAGTCACTGGCTGGCTTGGAGAAGTGATTTAAAGAGACAAATGCTTTCTCCAAGCCAGCCAACGGGGGACAGTGGGGGCTTTGAGAGCCACACAACGTGTGTGAAAGAGTCACATGTGGCCACCCCCGAGCTAGACTCTTAGCAGACTGTCACTTCTGCAACAGCCCTTACCTCTCGGCACACGGCTGCGATCTGCCCTTCATCCATGCAGGTCTCCGTCACCACGTCGGTCAGAGAGCCGCCTGCCAAATACTCCATGACGACCCACAGTTCGTCCCCCACGAGGTAACTGCGAGAAACCAGAGCGACGGCAGAAGGTGAAGCGCGAGTTGCTTTCCGCCAAACGTTCCCCACTGCCAGCTCTGAGAGCGGAGCTATTTTTAAGAACGGAGCCAGCTGGGAGCATCAACAGACGGTGCGTATTAGAAGGGATGGGGTTGGGGGTGATCTGGGAACTTGGAAGTTCCTGGTCAAACAAGGACAGCCTCAAAAGCAGCAATCTGGGCTCCTTGAAGGAACGGCAGGAGAGGAAGTGGATCAATACTCCTAGTTTGTGCGTTACGTGCCATCAAGTAACTTCTAACTTATGGCCAGGGGTGGAATTCTAGCAGGAGCTCCTTTGCATATTAGGCCACACACCCCTGATGTAGCCAACCCTCCCAAGAGCTTGGAATTCTAGCAGGAGCTCCTTTGCATATTAGGCCACACACCCCTGATGTAGCCAACCCTCCCAAGAGCTTGGAATTCTAGCAGGAGCTCCTTTGCATATTAGGCCACACACCCCTGATGTAGCAAATCCTCCCAAGAGCTTGGAATTCTAGCAGGAGCTCCTTTGCATATTAGGCCACACACCCCTGATGTAGCCAACCCTCCCAAGAGCTTGGAATTCTAGCAGGAGCTCCTTTGCATATTAGGCCACACACCCCTGATGTAGCCAACCCTCCCAAGAGCTTGGAATTCTAGCAGGAGCTCCTTTGCATATTAGGCCACACACCCCTGATGTAGCCAATCCTCCAAGAGCTTGGAATTCTAGCAGGAGCTCCTTTGCATATTAGGCCACACACCCCTGATGTAGCCAATCCTCCCAAGAGCTTGGAATTCTAGCAGGAGCTCCTTTGCATATTAGGCCACACACCCCTGATGTAGCCAACCCTCCCAAGAGCTTGGAATTCTAGCAGGAGCTCCTTTGCATATTAGGCCACACACCCCTGATGTAGCCAATCCTCCAAGAGCTTGGAATTCTAGCAGGAGCTCCTTTGCATATTAGGCCACACACCCCTGATGTAGCCAATCCTCCAAGAGCTTGGAATTCTAGCAGGAGCTCCTTTGCATATTAGGCCACACACCCCTGGTGTAGCCAACCCTCCCAAGAGCTTGGAATTCTAGCAGGAGCTCCTTTGCATATTAGGCCACACACCCCTGATGTAGCCAATCCTCCAAGAGCTTGGAATTCTAGCAGGAGCTCCTTTGCATATTAGGCCACACACCCCTGATGTAGCCAACCCTCCCAAGAGCTTGGAATTCTAGCAGGAGCTCCTTTGCATATTAGGCCACACACCCCTGATGTAGCCAATCCTCCAAGAGCTTGGAATTCTAGCAGGAGCTCCTTTGCATATTAGGCCACACACCCCTGATGTAGCCAATCCTCCCAAGAGCTTGGAATTCTAGCAGGAGCTCCTTTGCATATTAGGCCACACACCCCTGATGTAGCCAACCCTCCCAAGAGCTTGGAATTCTAGCAGGAGCTCCTTTGCATATTAGGCCACACACCCCTGATGTAGCCAATCCTCCAAGAGCTTGGAATTCTAGCAGGAGCTCCTTTGCATATTAGGCCACACACCCCTGATGTAGCCAATCCTCCAAGAGCTTGGAATTCTAGCAGGAGCTCCTTTGCATATTAGGCCACACACCCCTGATGTAGCCAACCCTCCCAAGAGCTTGGAATTCTAGCAGGAGCTCCTTTGCATATTAGGCCACACACCCCTGATGTAGCCAATCCTCCAAGAGCTTGGAATTCTAGCAGGAGCTCCTTTGCATATTAGGCCACACACCCCTGATGTAGCCAATCCTCCAAGAGCTTGGAATTCTAGCAGGAGCTCCTTTGCATATTAGGCCACACACCCCTGATGTAGCCAACCCTCCCAAGAGCTTGGAATTCTAGCAGGAGCTCCTTTGCATATTAGGCCACACACCCCTGATGTAGCCAATCCTCCAAGAGCTTGGAATTCTAGCAGGAGCTCCTTTGCATATTAGGCCACACACCCCTGAGGTAGCCAATCCTCCCAAGAGCTTGGAATTCTAGCAGGAGCTCCTTTGCATATTAGGCCATGCACCCCTGATGTAGCCAACCCTCCCAAGAGCTTGGAATTCTAGCAGGAGCTCCTTTGCATATTAGGCCACACACCCCTGATGTAGCCAACCCTCCCAAGAGCTTGGAATTCTAGCAGGAGCTCCTTTGCATATTAGGCCACACACCCCTGAGGTAGCCAATCCTCCAAGAGCTTGGAATTCTAGCAGGAGCTCCTTTGCATATTAGGCCACACACCCCTGATGTAACCAATCCTCCAAGAGCTTGGAATTCTAGCAGGAGCTCCTTTGCATATTAGGCCACACACCCCTGAGGTAGCCAATCCTCCCAAGAGCTTGGAATTCTAGCAGGAGCTCCTTTGCATATTAGGCCACACACCCCTGAGGTAGCCAATCCTCCCAAGAGCTTGGAATTCTAGCAGGAGCTCCTTTGCATATTAGGCCACACACCCCTGAGGTAGCCAATCCTCCAAGAGCTTGGAATTCTAGCAGGAGCTCCTTTGCATA
Source organism: Heteronotia binoei (assembly GCF_032191835.1). Classification (NCBI taxonomy): domain Eukaryota; kingdom Metazoa; phylum Chordata; class Lepidosauria; order Squamata; family Gekkonidae; genus Heteronotia; species Heteronotia binoei. The sequence goes on along the minus strand of NC_083225.1, from coordinate 188,860,251 downwards.
TTAGGCCACACACCCCTGAGGTAGCCAACCCTCCCAAGAGCTTGGAATTCTAGCAGGAGCTCCTTTGCATATTAGGCCACACACCCCTGATGTAGCCAATCCTCCCAAGAGCTTGGAATTCTAGCAGGAGCTCCTTTGCATATTAGGCCACACACCCCTGATGTAGCCAATCCTCCAAGAGCTTGGAATTCTAGCAGGAGCTCCTTTGCATATTAGGCCACACACCCCTGAGGTAGCCAACCCTCCCAAGAGCTTGGAATTCTAGCAGGAGCTCCTTTGCATATTAGGCCACACACCCCTGATGTAGCCAATCCTCCAAGAGCTTACAAGGCTTTTTTTTTGTAAGCTCCAGGAGGATTGGCTACAACAGGGGGTGGGGCCTAATATGCAAAGGAGCTCCTGATAGAATTCTACCCCTGGGCACTTCTCAGGGTTTCCTTATGAAGCATTACACTAGGAGCAGGGGGTTGATCTCAGAAGGCCTTGAGATCCTGGACTGCAGCTAAGAACGAGCAGGAAAAGGGAAGGGGGACACTTTAAAGTCAAATTGGAGCACAGCTCATTTGTCCCTGCAAGAATGGCTGAATTGGCCCCGAAGAGGAACCAGTGGGGCTTCTCCTGTCCCTGTGGGGTGGAGGGAGGAAGCAAATGTTCAGAACAGCTTGTCTCCTTCCTCGCCGGAGAAAGGAAATAGCCCAGAGCTGCATGTCTTGAAGAGGGGCAAAGGAAAGAGGTCTTCTGATGGTCCTGAAGTCTCACCGCGTAACATGTCCACGTCCTTTTGGTTATCTCCAAACATTTGCACTGGGTTGTTGCTGTTTTTTTTAAATTGTGGGAACAAAATAAGAAGTCAAGCTCTCCTACAAATGGACCTTGAGCTTGTCTGGAGGTTCTAGGAGGGGAGCGCAGCTAAGAGAGCCAGTTTGGTGTAGTGGTTAAGTGTGCGGACTCTTATCTGGGAGAACCGGGTTGGATTCCCCACTCCTCCACTTGCACCTGCTGGAAGGGCCTTGGGTCAGCCAGAGCTCTCGTAGGAGTTGTCCTTGAAAGGGCAGCTTCTGGGAGAGCTCTCTCAGCCCCATCCACCTCACAGGGTGTCTGTTGCGGGGGGGGGGGGAGATAAAGGAGATTGTAAGATGCTCTGAGTCTCTGATTCAGAGAGAAGGGCGGGGTATAAATCTGCAGTCTTCTTCTTCCAAGAGCCCAGGATTGGCTGCATCAGGGGTGTGTGGCCTAATATGTCCCTGTGGGGGGCGGGGAGGAAGCGAATGTTCAGAACAGCTTGTCTCCTTCCTCACTGGAGAAAGGAAATAGCCCAAAACTGCATGTCTTGAAGAGGAGCAACGGAAAGAGGTCTTCTGATGGTCCTGAAGTCTCACCGAGTAACATGTCCACGTCCTTATGGTTACATGGTCTGATCCAGCAGGGTTCTTCTGATGTTCTTAAGAGACTTAAATTCAAGTCCCCTCTACTAGAAAGCTCACTGGCTGACTTTGACAGTCAAGGTCTGTCAGCCCAACCTACCTCATAAGGTTGTTGTGCTGACAAAATGGAAGGGGGTGAGTGAAGGAAAGAGATGAGGGAGCGAAGCCTCCTATAAGGAGGCTCAGGGCACTGTTTATGGAAGGGTGGGCTAAAAATGGATAGGTAGATACTGCCAAAAGTGGAAAAACTTTTTCATTTAATAGCCTTCCTCAGGAGCCCTCCCCAAAACATAAGGGCATAAAAATAACTATAGGAAAGCATCCGAAGATCAGAGGTGGAATTCTAGCAGGAGCTCCTTTGCATATTAGGCCACACCCCCTTGATGTAGCCAGTCCTCCAAGAGCTTACAAAAAAGAGTCTTGTAAGCTCTTGGAAGATTGGCTACAGCATGGGGGTGTGGCCTAATATGCAAAGGAACCCCTGTTAGAATTCCACCCCTGCCAAAGACCCAACTATCCGATGATGCTTGCTCTACCTTAGACGATGATCCCACACATGAATTTCCCTTTTGGGAGCTACGTCACGCACCTGTCCAGATAGTTGACAATGTTGGGGTTCTTGTTTTCCCTCATAACAAGGATTTCGTTAATTATCAACTCCTTCTTGGGCTGCTGCTGCAAGTTCATCTGTTTGATGGCAACCTGGAATCAAAAATTGGGGGAGGGGAGAAAAGAGAGAGAGAGAGAGACGATCAGATCTTTGCCGTAACCCATTTCCAACCTCTGCATTCTTTGTAGGAGAAAAGAGGAGATGGAAGTGATGGGGGCAAAGACAGAACTGGAATATTCTTCAGTGACTGGACTCCACAAGACAGACAAAATTCCTGGGGCAGGAAAGAAGGCAGCCCCCAGGTAGGGTTTCCAGGGAGCTGAGGCAGGGGGCAGGGACATAAGAGGCATGACATAAGAACATAAGAGAAGCCATGTTGGATCAGGCCAATGGCCCATCCAGTCCAACACTCTGTGTCACACAGTGGCCCAAACCAAGGGCCATCAGGAGGTCCATGAGCAAGGTCAGAACTCCAGAAGTCCTCATGCTGTTGCCCCCCCAAGCACTAAGAAGACAAGAGTTTCACTGCCCCAGAAATAAGAACATCAGAGAAGCCATGTTGGATCAGGCCAATGGCCCATCCAGTCCAACACTCTGGGTCACACAGTGGCCCAAACCAAGGGCCATCAGGAGGTCCATGAGCAAGGTCAGAACTCCAGAAGTCCTCATGCTGTTGCCCCTCAAGCACTAAGAAGACAAGAGCTTCACTGCCCCAGAAATAAGAACATCAGAGAAGCCATGTCAGATCAGGCCAATGGCCCATCCAATCCAACACTCTGTGTCACATAAGAACATAAGAGACACCATGTTGGATCAGGCCAATGGCCCATCCAGTCCAACACTCTGGGTCACACAGTGGCCCAAACCCAAGGGCCATCAGGAGGTCCACCAGCAAGGCCAGAACTCCAGAAGCCCTCATGCTGTTGCCCCCCCCCCCCACAAGCACCAAGAAGACAGAGCATCACTGCCCCAGACATAAGAACATAAGAGAAGCCATGTTGGATCAGGCCAATGGCCCATCCAGTCCAACACTCTGGGTCACATAAGAACCTAAGAGAAGCCATGTTGGATCAGGCCAATGGCCCATCCAGGCCAACACTCTGGGTCACACAGTGGCCCAAACCCAAGAGCCATCAGGAGGTCCACCACCAAGGCCAGAACTCCAGAAGCCCTCATGCTGTTACCCCCCAAGCACCAAGAAGACAGAGCATCACTGCCCCAGACATAAGAACATAAGAGAAGCCATGTCGGATCAGGCCAATGGCCCATCCAGTCCAACACTCTGTGTCACATAAGAACATAAGAGAAGCCATGTCGGATCAGGCCAATGGCCCATCCTGTCCAACACTCTGTGTCACACAGTGGCCAAAAAATCCCAGGTGCCATCAGGAGATCCACCAGTGGGGCCAGGACTCCAGGAGCCCTCCCACTGTTGCCCCCCCAAGCACCAAGAATACAGATCATCACTGCCCCAGACAGAGAGTTCCAACAATATGCGGTGGCTAATAGCCACTGATGGACCTCTGCTCCAGATGTTTATCCAATCCCCTCTTGAAGCTCTCTGTGCTTGTAGCTGCTATACTTGTAGCTGCCACCACCTCCTGTGGCAGTGAATTCCATGCGTTAATCACCTTTTGGGTGAAGAAGTACTTTCTTTTATCCGTTCCTACCCAACTTCTCAGCAATTTCATGTAGTGCCCACAAGTTCTTGTATTGGGAGAAAAGGACTTCTTTTTCTACCCCTCCATCAATGTTTCTCCAAGCTAAAGAGTCCCAAGCGCTTTAACCTTTCTTCATAGTCATGTCATGTGCCCCTTCACGTCACTTCCAGGAAACCCTAGATGTGATGTCGAGTAGTTCTAGAAATCTCTGGAAACTGTGGGAAAACCACAGAGTCCGCCAATTCCCAGAACTAAAGGACGTCACTTCCAGGTTTCCCCAGAAGTGACATCACGGCTCACATGACACTGATGCTTTTTTCTCCCGCTCCTACTCTGAGGGGAAAAGAGGCAACCTGAAAAAGTCTCAAAAAGGCTTATAATCACCTTCCTTTCTTCTCCCCACAATAGAAGATATTGGATTTATATCCCGCCCTCCACTCCGAAGAGTCTCAGAGCGGCTCACAATCTCCTCCCCCCCCCCCCACAACAGACAGCCTGTGAGGTAGATGAAGATATTGGATTTATATCCCACCCTCAACTCCGAAGAGTCTCAGAGCGGCTCACAATCTCCTTTCCCTTCCTCCCCCACAACAGACACCCTGTGAGGTAGATGAAGATATTGGATTTATATCCCGCCCTCCACTCCGAAGAGTCTCAGAGCGGCTCACAATCTCCTTTCCCTTCCTCCCCCACAACAGACACCCTGTGAGGTAGATGAAGATATTGGATTTATATCCCGCCCTCCACTCTGAAGAGTCTCAGAGTGGCTCACAATCTCCTTTCCCTTCCTCCCCACAACAGACACCCTGTGAGGTAGATGAAGATATTGGATTTATATCCCGCCCTCCACTCCGAAGAGTCTCAGAGTGGCTCACAATCTCCTTTCCCTTCCTCCCCCACAACAGACACCCTGTGAGGTAGATGAAGATATTGGATTTATATCCCGCCCTCCACTCCGAAGAGTCTCAGAGCGGCTCACAATCTCCTTTCCCTTCCTCCCCCACAACAGACACCCTGTGAGGTAGATGAAGATATTGGATTTATATCCCGCCCTCCACTCTGAAGAGTCTCAGAGTGGCTCACAATCTCCTTTCCCTTCCTCCCCACAACAGACACCCTGTGAGGTAGATGAAGATATTGGATTTATATCCCGCCCTCCACTCCGAAGAGTCTCAGAGTGGCTCACAATCTCCTTTCCCTTCCTCCCCACAACAGACACCCTGTGAGGTAGATGAAGATATTGGATTTATATCCCGCCCTCCACTCCGAAGAGTCTCAGAGTGTCACGGCTGGGGCCGGGTCAGGCAAAGTCCAGAGGCAGTCCGAGGTCTGTAGCCAGTAAGCAGGAGGGTCCGAGGCGCCAAATCCGAATCACTGTAGAAGTATCGCAGGTCTGAGGTCCAGAAGCCGAGGTCAGGGAGTCCAGAAGTCCAAAGCCAAAGTCAGGGAGTCAGGAACCAAAGTCAAGCCGGAGTGGATGCTAGAATGTCAGGGAGATGACTAGTTGCTTCCACAAAGCTTCCTCCCAAAGCCCACAGCTATATAGCCCTCTGCTGGCTGTTGCCCGTTTGGGCTAATTGCTGGCTCAGGGAGGCAGCCAGGATCCTGTTACCACTCAAGCATCCTTGCTCTTAGAAGGGCCAGAATCCTCTCAGAACTCAGGGCTCAGGGAGCGTCTTGCTTGTGAGCGTGCCGCCCTCCTCCGATCCCTGAGGTCCTGCCGGAGGCGGTCACGCACACGAGCCACCCGAGAGGGCGAGGCAGGGGGGCTGGGATCTTCTCCAGCAGGAGGCAGGGGCACTGGTGCAGGTGGCAGGGGCACAGTTTCCTCATCAGACTCAACTTCCTCTGAAGGGTCCCCAGCACCCATGACACTATCCCCCCCCCCAGGGCCCCCCTCCGTCGAGGGACCTGGAAGGTCGGGGTGGTCGTTGTGGAACTGGTGCACCAAGTCCGGGGCATGAAGATTGTCCTCGGGCTCCCAAGACCGGTCTTCTGGGCCGTATCCCTCCCAGTCCACCAGGTACTGGAGGCCTCCACGATGGTACCAAGGGAGTCCAGGATCTGGCGCACCTCATATTCTTCCTCGTCATCCACCAACACTGGTGGTGGCGGCGGTGGGGAAGGAGTCCGAGCTGGGTCAGGGGGTGCAGCCGGAACAAGGAGGGAGCGATGAAACACGGGGTGAATGCGGAGGTGGGGTGGCAACTGGAGCCTGAAGGCGACGGGGTTTATTTGTTCAACGACGGGGTAGGGTCCAATGAACCGTGCATCCAGCTTGTGAGACCGACCAGGCCGGCGCAGGTAGCGAGTTGAGAGCCACACCTGATCCCCCGGCTGCACTGGAGGGCCTTCTTGCCTCTTTCGGTCCGCAGCCCGTTTATATGCCTCCTTGGCTTGCTGTAGCTGCTCTCGGAGCAAGTCTTGGCTGGCACGGAGTTCTTGCAGGTAGGCATCGACGGCGGGGACATTCGTGGGTGGTAGGATCGCTGGGAAGAACCGAGGGTGGTACCCGTAGGTTGCAGCAAACGGGGTCATTTGGGTGGATGAATGGACCGCGTTGTTGTATGCAAACTCCGCTAGGGGCAATAGAGTGGTCCAGTCATCCTGCTGGTAACAGGTGTAACAGCGGAGATATTGCTCTAGCGTGGCATTGGTGCGCTCTGTCTGGCCATCTGTCTGTGGGTGGTAGGCCGAGGACAGGTGCACTCGAGTACCCAGGCTGGAATGGAGGGCTTGCCAGAACCGAGAGGAGAACTGAGGGCCCCGATCGGAGATCAGATGGGCTGGGAGTCCATGCAGACGAAAGATGTGTTGCAGGTAAAGCTGGGCCGTCTCCTGAGCTGTGGGGAGTTTCGGGCACGGAACAAAGTGGGCCATCTTGGTAAATAGGTCGACGACCACCCAGATACAAGTCTGACCCTTGGAGCGTGGAAGTTCCGTGATGAAGTCCATCGAGATGGTATCCCAGGGTCCTGAAGATGTTGGCAAGGGCTGCAGCAACCCCGAGGGTTTGGCTGGGATGTCTTTGGCCCGTCGGCAGACGTCACAGGAGCTGACATAGCGGGCAACATCAGCGCGAACTCGTGGCCACCAGAATTCCCTTGTCAGCAAGTGGGTGGTCTTATGCTGTCCAAAGTGCCCGGCGGGTAACGAGTCGTGGGTCAGGCGTAGCACTTCTGCCCGCAAGGGCCCGGGCGGCACATAGAGGCGTTCGCGGTGTAGCAAGAGGGTGTAGCAAGAGGCCGCCTCGAGTCGTGAACTCCCCTGTTGGGTCATCTTGGAGAGCCTGGAGGTGTTGCTGGACCCAGGGATCATTGGCCTGGCTAGCCCGAATGTCCTCCACGAGTGCTGGTGAAGTGGAGGTGGCTGCAAATACTGAGGGCGGCAGGATTGGAGCAGCGGGCGCGGTCTCAGTTGAGGCAGGGGCGTATTCCGGTTTCCGGGAGAGCGCGTCTGCTTTCCGGTTCTGGGTATGGGGGATGTAGGAGATCCGGAAGTCGAAGCGAGAGAAGAATAGGGACCACCGGATCTGGCGCTGGTTGAGACGGCGGGTGGTCTGGAGGTGTTCCAAGTTCCGGTGATCGGTGAGCACTTGAACAGGGTGGCGAGCCCCTTCGAGGTAATGTCGCCAAACCTCAAACGCCGCCTTGATCGCGAGCAACTCCCTCTCCCAGATGGTATAGTTCCTCTCTGCAGCAGTGAGCTGCCGCGAGTAATAGGCGCAGGGCTGTAGTGGCTGGGACGGCTCCTCGCGCTGGGACAGCACTGCTCCCAGGGCCACGTTGGAGGCATCAGCTTCCACTGTAAAGGGAAGCTGGGGGTCGGGGTATCTCAGGAGTGGCCCGGTGGCAAAGCGAGTCTTCAGGGTGGAGAAGGCGTTATCGGCCTCTGGGGACCAGTGGAAGGGTTCTTTGGGGCGGAGTAGTTGAGTCAGGGGTGTGGTCAGGGATGCGTAGGCCGGGATGAATTGCCGATAGTAGTTGGCAAAACCGAGGAACCGCTGCAGGTCTTTGCGATTCTGAGGAGCCTGCCAGGTCAGGACCGCTTCTACTTTTTTCGGGTCCATGAGGATCCCCTGCGGTGACACGATGTGCCCAAGGAACTCGACGGAGCGCAGGTCGAAGTCGCACTTCTCCAGCTTGGCGTAGAGACCATGGGCTCGTAGGCGCTGCAGGACCTGGCGGACGTGCTCGGCGTGCTGGGCAGGATTGCGGGAGTAAATTAGGATGTCATCCAGGTATATGATCGCGAAGCGGTCGAGCAGGTCCCGGAATATGTCATTCATGAACCTCTGGAAGACAGCGGGGGCATTGGTCAGTCCGAAGGGCATTACCAGGTGCTCGTACTGCCCGTATCGGGTCCCAAACGCGGTCTTCCATTCGTCTCCGGGCCGTATGCGCACCAAATTGTACGCTCCACGGAGGTCCAGCTTGGTGTAGATTTGGGCCCCCTTTAAACGATCCAAGAGTTCAGGGATCAGTGGTAGAGGGTACCGGTCGCGGATGGTGATCTTGTTCAGGGCCCGGTAGTCATTGCACAGCCGGAGCTCCCCACTTTTCTTCTTCACGAAGATCACTGGAGCAGATAGGGGAGAGGTTGAGGGTCGGATGAATCCGCGTTTCAGGTTCTTGTCCAGGAAGTCTCGCAGAGCTGCCAACTCCGGCTCCGACATTGGGTACAGACGCCCCACCGGGAGTGGTGCCCCAGGTACCAAATCAATGGCACAGTCGTAGGGCCGGTGAGGGGGAAGCTGATCAGCTCCTGTCTCTTCGAAGACATCAGCAAAGTCCACATACTTCTGAGGGAGCTGAGGACCACCACTCGGGATGCCAGCTGCTAGAGTGGTGGGAGGAGTCAGATGGGGGCATGGGTCTCGGAAGCGTAGTTCCTGCTGGGCCCAGTCCACGATGGGGTTGTGCAGCTTCAGCCAGGAAAGGCCTAGAATCAGCGGGAAGCGAGGCATGCGGGCGACATCAAACCGCAGCTGTTCTTGGTGCTGCTGGACGTGGAAGGTGATGGGACAAGTCTCCTGGGTGACGGGGCCAGAACGGAGGAGGCGCCCGTCAATAGCCTCCACCAGCGACGGAATCCCTTTTGTCTGCACAGGGATCTGGTGCTGCTTCACAAAGGCGGCATCTATAAAACAGTGGGCCGCTCCCGAGTCCAGCATGGCATACACGAACAGCCAGCGTTCGTCAGGCAGACGGAGTTTGACTGGTAGCAGGAATGGCCCTGGGGTATCAGCCCGCTGTTCGGAGGACCCAGCTAGTCGCCCCAGGCTGGGGGGTCCACTTACGCCTGGGGCTGCCCTTTTGGCGGCGGTGGCAGCGAAGGTCCAGGTATCCGATGCTTAGCAGGGCAGCCAGAGGCATAGTGGCCTGCCGTGCCGCAGTAGAGGCACAGATTCTGCATGCGGCGTCTGGTCTTTTCCTCTGGGGTCAGGCGGGGTCGAGCAGCTCCAAGCTGCATAGGCTCATCCTTGGTGCTGGTACTAGCTGGGGACGGGCGAGGAGCCAGGTAGCACGGCGCAGGGAGCTGGCGCCCTCTGGTCTTGGCTTGGCGGCGACTTTCCAGGCGGCCATCGATGCGGAGGCAGAGGGTGATAAGTTCTTGGAGCGTGGGTGGCTGCTCCACCCTGGCCAGTTCATCCAGGACCTCCTCTGCCAACCCCTCAGTAAACTGGTCCATCTGGGCAGCCTCATTCCACGCCAAGTCCTGGGTCAGGAGCTTGAATTCAGTGGCATATTGAGCCACCGAGGAGTTGCCTTGTTTCAGTGCCCTGATCTTCCGGTTGGCTGTGGCTGCTTGGACTGGGTTTGAGAAAGCAGCAGACAGGTGGGCCTCAAACCCCTGGTAATCAGTCAGTAGGGGAGAGGACGCGACCAGTAAGGGTGTGGCCCATTTGGCCGCCTGCCCCTTTAACAGACTGATGACGAAACACACCTTGGTTTTGTCATTGAGGAAGTCCCGTGCTCTCAGTTCAAAGTACAGCCGACACTGTGCTAGGAAGGCAGGAAATTCTTCCACGGCACCCCCAAATCTGTCAGGTGGGGGAACTGGGCACTTGGCTGGAGCACTGGCCGCAGGTTGTTGCTGCAAGTGCACTACTGCCTGTGTTAGCTGCTGTACCTGGGCTTGGAGCGCAGCCAGTAGTTCTGTGGTTTCACTTGCTTCAGCATCCATCCTGTGGAGTGGGTGTTTGTCGGTGGAAGCAATCTGTCACGGCTGGGGCCGGGTCAGGCAAAGTCCAGAGGCAGTCCGAGGTCTGTAGCCAGTAAGCAGGAGGGTCCGAGGCGCCAAATCCGAATCACTGTAGAAGTATCGCAGGTCTGAGGTCCAGAAGCCGAGGTCAGGGAGTCCAGAAGTCCAAAGCCAAAGTCAGGGAGTCAGGAACCAAAGTCAAGCCGGAGTGGATGCTAGAATGTCAGGGAGATGACTAGTTGCTTCCACAAAGCTTCCTCCCAAAGCCCACAGCTATATAGCCCTCTGCTGGCTGTTGCCCGTTTGGGCTAATTGCTGGCTCAGGGAGGCAGCCAGGATCCTGTTACCACTCAAGCATCCTTGCTCTTAGAAGGGCCAGAATCCTCTCAGAACTCAGGGCTCAGGGAGCGTCTTGCTTGTGAGCGTGCCGCCCTCCTCCGATCCCTGAGGTCCTGCCGGAGGCGGTCACGCACACGAGCCACCCGAGAGGGCGAGGCAGGGGGGCTGGGATCTTCTCCAGCAGGAGGCAGGGGCACTGGTGCAGGTGGCAGGGGCACAGTTTCCTCATCAGACTCAACTTCCTCTGAAGGGTCCCCAGCACCCATGACACAGAGCGGCTCACAATCTCCTTTCCCTTCCTCCCCCCCCCCCCCAACAGACACCCTGTGAGGTAGATGAAGATATTGGATTTATATCCCGCCCTCCACTCCGAAGAGTCTCAGAGCGGCTCACAATCTCCTTTCCCTTCCTCCTCCACAACAGACATCCTGTGAGGTGGGTGGGGCCGAGGGGGCTCTCCTTTCAAGGACAGAGTCTCAGAGTGGCTCACAATCTCCTTTCCCTTCCTCCCCCACAACAGACACCCTGTGAGGTGGGTGGGGCCGAGGGGGCTCTCATAGCAGCTGTCCTTTCAAGGACAGAGTCTCAGAGCAGCCTATAATCTCCTTTCCCTTCCTCCCCCACAATGAAAACCCTGTGAGGTGGGTGGGGCTGAGGGGGCTCTCACAGCAGCTGTCCTTTCAAGGACAGAGTCTCAGAGCAGCCTACAATCTCCTTTCCCTTCCTCCCCCACAACGGACACCCTGTGAGGTGGGTGGGGCTGAGAGGGCTCTCACAGCAGCTGCCCTTTCAAGGACAGAGTCTCAGAGTGGCCTACTATCTCCTTTCCCTTCCTCCCCCACAATGGACACCCTGTGAGGTGGGTGGGGCCGAGGGGGCTCTTCCAGCAGCTGCCCTTTTAAGGACAGAGTCTCAGAGCGGCCTACAATTTCCTTTCCCTTCCTCCCCCATAACGGACACCCTGTGGGGTGGGTGGGCTGAGAGGGCTCTCAAAGCAGCTGCCCTTTCAAGGACAACTCCTGCAATAGCTATGGCTGACCCAAGGCCATGCTAGCAGGTGCAAGTTGTGGAGTCCGCCAAGTTCCAAAACTAAAGGACGTCACTTCCAGAACTAAAGGACGTCACTGGGTTTGATTCGTCACTGTGGGAATCAAACCCAGTTTTCCAGATAAGAGTCCGCGCACTACACCAAAACTGGCTCTTCTTTATAGGCACCCTATAAGTTCCCTGAAGAAATCATTGAAGAGGTTTTCCCCCTTGGAGAAAGCATCTCTCAGCTGCCAAATCGAAGAGTTTTGAAGCAGAACGCTAGATCGATTTACCCAAAAGCTCGGGGGTTTTTCCCCTGAGGAAATCCAACTGAGTCACGTTAATTTTGGAAGAATGCCTGACTTTTAAGGGAACCCATGACTCAGCGTATTTGTGCCAAGTCATTCCTCCTCCCCCCCCCCCCCCATGCATCCGCAGTAGAGCTTGGAGCCAAAGGGAATGTCCCAGATACACCTCAAAGGACTGCATTTAGAAGCACTCATTTTGCCATTTCAGGATCACCTCCCCGCACACACTTAAGAAGCAGGCTTTTCAAAGGACTCACCTCCTGCCCTGTAGCCACGTCCATCGCTGTAAAAACCGTGCCTGAAGCTCTAAACGAAAGAGAGGGAGGGAGAGAAGGCAAAATGTTCAAAACAGCAACCAAGGCAGAAAATCTCAGCGCTTGCTAGCAGGAGGCTGATATTTGTACAGTCCGCAGCAAACGTGTTACGAGCCTGCCAACGATTACTCCTTGGTATGAGAACACGAGCCCCGTGGCGCAGAATGGTAAAGCTGCAGTCCAAGCTCTCTGCTCACGACCTGAGTTCGATCCCGGCGAAAGCTGGGTTCAGGTCGTTGGCTCAAGGCTGACTCAGCCTGCCATCCTTCTGAGGTCAGTCAAATGAGTACCCAGCTTGCTGGGGGGCAGAGTGTAGATGACTGGGAAAGGCAATGGCAAACCCCACCCCCCACCCCCATAAAAAGTCTGCCGTGAAACTGTCGTGATGCGACATCACCCCAGAGTCAGAAATTACTGGTGCTTGCACCTTTATCTTTTTATAAGAACGTCAGAAGAAGAAGAAGAAGAAGACAAGAGGAGGTGATTGGGTTTATTCCCCACCCTTCTCTCAGAGCATCTTACAATCTCATTTCCCTTCCTCTCCCTGTAGCAGACACCCTGTGAGCCAAGTGGAGCTGAGAGAGCTCTGCCAGAAACTGCTCTTGAGAAAACACTCTGCCGGAACTGTGGCTTGCCCAAGGTCACCCAGCAGCTGCATGTGGAGGACGAGTGGGGGAATCAAACCTGGTTCTCCCAGATTAGAGTCCTTGCATTTAACCACGACACAAAACTGGCTCTCTGCTGGATCAGAGCAGTGGTCTATTTACTCCAGCCTCCTGTCTCAAACAGTGGCCAACCAGCTAATCTGGAGGGCCAACAACAGGGCACAGAGGCTGAGGCCTTCTCAGGAACACCAGAAGAGCCCTGCTGGATCAGACCAGTGAGGGTCCTTCTCGTCCAGCCTCCAGTCTCACACAGTGGCCAACCAGTTATGAAGAAGAGGAAGAAGAAGAAGAAGAAGAAGAAGAAGAAGAAGAAGAAGAAGAAGAAGAAGAAGAAGAAGAAGAAGAAGAAGAAGAAGAAGAAGAAGAAGAAGAAGAAGAAGAAGAAGAAGAAGAAGAAGAAGAAGAAGAAGAAGAAGAAGAAGATGATGATGATGATGATGATGATATTGGATTTATATCCCACCCCCCACTCCGAATCTGAGTCTCAGAGCAGCTCACAATCTCCTTTCCCTTCCTCCCCCACAGCAGACACCCTGTGAGGTGGGTGGGGCTGAGAGAATTCTCAAAGAAGCTGCCCTACGAAAGCTCTGGCTGACCCAAGGCCATTCCAGCAGAAGCAAGTGGAGGAGTGGGGAATCAAACCCGGATCTCCCGGATAAGAGTCAGCACACTTAACCACTAGAATCACAGAATCATAGAGTTGGAAGGGACCTCCAGGGTCATCTAGTCCAACCCTCTGCACAATGCAGGAAACCCACAAATACCTACCCCAAACTCAAAGGATCTTCATCGCTGTCACTACACCAAACTGGAGGGCCAACAACAGGGCAAAAAGGCTGAGGCCTTCCCCTGATAACAACATCAGAAGAGCCCTGCCGGATCAGACCAGTGTTCCATCTAGTCCAGCATCCTGTCTCACACAATGGCCAGCCAGTTCCTCTGGAGGGCCAACAATAGGGCACAGAGGCTGAGGCCTTCCCCTAAGAAGAACATCAGAAGAGCCCTGCTGGGTCAGCCCAGTGGTCCATCTAGTCCAGCATCCTGCCTCACGCAGTGGCCAACCAGTTCCTCCACTGCTTCAACAACAAGGCATAGAGGCCCAGGCCTTCCCCTGATAAAAACATAAGACAAGAGCGGCCGGATCAGAACACCAGTCCATCTCATCCAGCATCCTATCTCATAGTGGCCAGTCATTTCCTCTAGAGCAGGGGTGGCCAAACTGCAGCTTGGGAGCCACACGGGTCCCTTTCACACATACTGCGTGGCTCCTGGAGACTGAGGAGGAACCTAATGCAGGCTTACACTCGAGTAAGCCTGCTTAGCATCGGGACCTCAGTCAGCCTCTGAGTGCTGACCCCATAGGTAGGTGATTATTTCTACACCATAGAATCATAGAGTTGGAAGGGACCTCCAGAGTCATCGAGTCCAACCCCCTGCAGAATGCAGGAAACTCACAAACACCTCCCCCTAAATTCACAGGATGTTCATCACTGTCAGATGGCCAGCTAGCTTCTGTTGAAAAACCTCCAAGGAAGGAGAGCCCACCACCTCTCGAGGAAGACTGTTCCACTGAGGAACCGCTCTAAACTCACAGACACCTCCCCCTAAATTCACAGGATCCTCATTGCTGTCAGATGGCCATCTAGTCTCTGTTTGAAAACCTCCAAGGAAGGAGAGCCCACCACCTCTCGAGGAAGCCTGTTCCACTGAGGAACCGCTCTAAACTCACAGACACCTCCCCCTAAATTCACAGGATCCTCATTGCTGTCAGATGGCCATCTAGTCTCTGTTTGAAAACCTCCAAGGAAGGAGAGCCCACCACCTCTCGAGGAAGCCTGTTCCACTGAGGAACCGCTCTAAACTCACAGACACCTCCCCCTAAATTCACAGGATCCTCATTGCTGTCAGATGGCCATCTAGTCTCTGTTTGAAAACCTCCAAGGAAGGAGAGCCCACCACCTCTCGAGGAAGCCTGTTCCACTGAGGAACCGCTCTAAACTCACAGACACCTCCCCCTAAATTCACAGGATCCTCATTGCTGTCAGATGGCCATCTAGTCTCTGTTTAAAAACCTCCAAGGAAGGAGAACCCACCACCTCCCAAGGAAGCCTGTTCCACTGAGGAACCGCTCTAACGGTCAGGAAGTTCTTCCTAATGTTGAGCCGGAAACTCTTTTGATTTAATTTCAACCCATTGGTTCTGGTCCGACCTTCTGGTGCCACAGAAAACAATCTTACCCCATCCTCTTTATGACAGCCCTTCAAGTCCTTAAAGATGGTGATCATATCACCTCTTAGCCGCCTCCTCTCCAGGCTAAACATGCCCAGCTCCTTCAACCTTTCCTCATAGGACTTGGTCTCCAGACTCCTCACCATCTTCATCGCCCTCCTCTGGACCCCTTCCAGCTTGTCTATATCCTTCTTAAAATGTGGTGCCCAAAACTGAACACAAGACTCCAGGTGAGGTCTTACCAGAGCAGAGTAAAGCGATACCATCACATCACGTGATCTGGACACTAGACTTCTGTTGATACAGCCCAAAATTGCATTTGCCTTTTTTAGCCACTGCATCACACTGTTGACTCATGTTCAGTGTATGATCCACTAAGACCCCTAGATCCTTTTCGCACATACAACTGCTAAGACAAGCCTCCCCCATCCTATAACCATGTGTGAAGCAGCAAAGGAGGAGGAAATAGGCAGGCTTGAAAAGCTTTTTTCCTCCACCACAGAGGTTGCCCGGAGACCTAGTGCAGGAAAGAGAGGGTAAGAGACGAGGGAGTTGCTGGAAGGAGGGGTGGAATTAAAGAGGACAACACAGGGTTTCCCCTTAGTTTCCTAGCTCTTGTAGGAGCTGTGTGTACCTTGGTGTCAAGAAATATTGTGTTCAGTTTTGGGCATCACATTTCAAGAAGGATCTAGACAAGCTGGAACGGGTCCAGAGGAGGGCAAGAAAGATGGTGAGGGGTCTGGAGACCAAGTCCTATGAAGAAAGGCTGAAGGAGCTGGGCAGGTTTAGCCTGGAGAGGAAGCGGCTAAGAGGTGATACGATCACCATCTTTAAGTACTTGAAGTGCTGTCATAAAGAGGATGGGGTAAGATTGTTTTCTGTGACCCCGGAAGGTAGGACCAGAACCAATGGGTTGAAATTAAATCAAAAGAGTTTCCGGCTCAACATTAGGAAGAATTTCCTGACCTCAAAGATTTCAGGTTTTCACGGCTGGTAACATCATTAGGGTTTGTAGAATCTTTCGGGATCAAGTGCCGTGTTCTACTGGAGAAAGTTTTCCTTCCAGACGTTTCGTTCTCAGCTGCGGAGAACATCCTCAGTGGCGTTGCAGCCGGAGCAGGTCTGAGCGCCTGCTCCGGCTGCAACGCCACTGAGGATGTTCTCCGCAGCTGAGAACTAAACGTCTGGAAGGAAAACTTTCTCCAGTAGAACACGGCACTTGATCCCGAAAGATTCTACAAACCCTAATTTTCTGACCGTTAGAGCGATTCCTCAGTGGAACAGGCTTCCTCCTTGGGAGGTGGTGGGCTCTCCTTCCTTGGAGGTTTTTAAACAGAGGCTAGATGGCCATCTGACAGCGATGAAGATCCTGTAAATTTGGGGTAGGTGTTTGTGGATTTCCTGCATTGTGCAGGGGGGTGGACTAAATGACCCTGGAGGTCCCTTCCAACTCTATGATTCTATGGCAAAGAGAGGTGCATAAGGATGCAAACAGTAGTCACTGATTTATATATGTGTCTTTCCTTCTCCTACTGGTGCCAAAAAAATAATTCTCTCACCTTTCCCTGTGCTGGTTTTATGGTGACCATTATTCCCAGCTTTTTTTTTTAAGTCTCTTTCTACCAATGGTTGTGTTATAAAGTGCATACATATGTATTTTAACTTCTATGCAAAGAAAGTAAGAGTTTTAATAAAGATGTGTGTGTAATATTTACTCATGTCTTGCAGGCAGGCAGGAAGGAAAGGAGGCAAATAGATGGGGAGGGGGAGGTGGAAAGAACGTAACTTTAAATGCATTCTCCAAGCTGCTTGGCTTGGAGAAGTGATTTAAAGAGACAAGTACCTTTTCCAAGACACTCAACAGGATGGTGGGGGCTTTGAGAGCCACACAATGTGTGTGAAAGAGCCACATGTGGCTCTCAAGCCACAGTTGGGCCACCCTTAAAGTAACATCTTCTCAAACACCGAGAATTGATAAAGGGGAATGGGAGCGCTGAGGGGGCAGGGTACAACACCTGAAATTCAGGGAGAGAGGCCTGTGCTTTCCAAACAAGGTGTTCCATTCATGCACAAAGCTATATTTAGCAATTCAATCATCGGAGGATATGTATTCTTAAATTAAAACTAGCAAAGCCGCACCGGTGTGCACCCATGTAGTCACTGACACAAGAGCTGAGGAGGAGGAGGAGGAGAAATCGGCTTGGTGCAACTAAAGCAGAGGAGAAAGAATATTCCTAGCAATGCAAAGTCAGATCTGTTTTCTGCTTTGTTAAAGGAGGTGGAGGAGGAGGAGGAAGAAGAAGCAGAAGAAGAGGAATGGAAGATTTATACCCCGCCCTTCCCTCTGAATCAGAGACTCAAAGCAGCTTAAAATCTCCTTTACCGTCTTCTCTCACAACAGACACCCTGTGAAGTGGGTGGGGCTGAGAGAGCTCTGACAGAAGATGCCCTTTCAAGGACAACTCCTGCGAGAGCTATGGCTGACCCAAGGCCATTCCAGCAGCTGCAAGTGGAGGAATGGGAAATCAAACCCGGTTCTCCCAGTTAAGAGTCCACGCACTTCACCACTACACCAAACTGGAAGTGGAGGAATTTGGGAACTGATCTACTCACCCTTGTCCAATCTTCTCAAAACTTGTGTATTTCTTCTTGGGGTCACCGACGCTCACTATACCTCCTTAGAACAAATGGGGGTGGGGGGAGAATAGAGAGCAAAGACTGACGTTAACGTTCCATTTCACTGAGGAAAAAGACAATCTGAATCTTCCATAATTTTCAAAATAAAGTTTGAGTCCAGCAGCACCTTTAAGATCAACGACGTTTCAAGAAACAACCTTTTCCAAAAATGATGCGGCACAACTTGGTGTGCGTCTGCGACAACATTTTGATCAGGGGTGTCGAACTCATTTGTTACGAGGGCTGGATCTGACATAAATAAGATCTTGTCGGGCCGGGCCGTGTGTGTCATAAAATGTAATGCCAGACAGCAGAGATATAAACTTTATAAAGGACACAGATAAGCAAGATTAAAGATATTTTTTTAAAAAAACTTAAAATAAAATACGTTTCAAAGAAGATAAGAGAAGCCCTGTTGGATTAGGCCAATGGCCCACCCAGTACAACACACTCCGTCACACAGTGGCCAAAAGCCAGG
This sequence comes from Heteronotia binoei, assembly GCF_032191835.1. Taxonomy (NCBI): domain Eukaryota; kingdom Metazoa; phylum Chordata; class Lepidosauria; order Squamata; family Gekkonidae; genus Heteronotia; species Heteronotia binoei. Next base: position 188,842,314 of record NC_083225.1, on the reverse strand, counting down.
TGCCATTAGGAGGTCCACCCGTGGAGCCAGAACTCCAGAAGCCCTCAAAGAATCATAGAGTTGGAAGGGACATCCAGGGTCATCTAGTCCAACCCCCTGCACAATGCAGAATACTCACAAACACTTCCCCCTAAATTCACAGGATCTTCATTGCTGTCAGATGGCCATCTAGCCTCTGTTTAAAAACCTCCAAGGAAGGAGAGCCCACCACCTTTTGAGGAAGCCTGTTCCACTGAGGAACCACTCTAACTGTCAGGAAGTTCTTCCTAATGTTGAGGTGGAAACTTTTGATTTAATTTCAACCCATTGGTTCCGATCCTACCTTCTGTGGCCACAGAAACAATTCTACACCACCCTCTATATGACGGCCCTTCAAGTACTTGAAGATGGTGATCATATCACCTCTCAGCCGCCTCCTCTCCAGGCTAAACCTGCCCATCTCCTTCAAACTTTCTTCATAGAACTTGGTCTCCAGACCCATCACCATCTTCGTCGCCCTCCTCTGGACCTGTTCCAGCTTGTCTAAATCCTTCTTAAAATGTGGTGCCCAAAACTGAACACAACACTCCACTGTTGCCACCCCACCAAGAATACAGAGTATCACTGCCCCAGACAGAGTCTTCCATCTATACCTTGTAGCTAAGAGCCACTAATGGACCTCTGCTCCAGATGTTTCTCCAATCCCCTCTTGAAGCTATCAATGCTTATAGCTGCCATCATGTCATGCGGCAGTATTAATTAGACTGGCCATGCGTATGGCACAGCAGAAAATGTAAAGTTGTGACACACGGGTAAGAGCTCAGCACTTCACTAGTCAGTTGGCTCATGGGAAACCACCTGAAATTCCCTACTTATTCCTTTCATGAATAAGAAGAGCCCTGTTGGATCAGCCCAGTGGTCCATCATCCCATCTCACACAGTTGCCAAGTAGTTCTCCTCTGGAGGGTCAACAACAGAGTATATAGAGGCCAAGGCCTTGAGAAGAACATCAGAAGAGCCCTGCTGGATCAGACCAGTGGTTTTTCTAGTCCAGCATTCCATCTTACACAGAGGCTGAGCAGTTCCTCCAGACAGTTATCAACAGGGCATAGAGGCCGAGGCCTTCAGAAGAGCATCAGAAGAGCCCTGCTGGACCAGACCAGTGGCCCATGTAGTCCAGCATCCCATCTCACACAGTGGCCAAGCAGTTCCTCTAGACAGTGGCATAGAGGCCAAGGCCTTCATAATGACATGAGAAGAGCCCTGCTGGATCAGAACAGTGGCTCATGTAGTCCAGCATCCCGTCTCACACAGTAGCTGAGCAGTTCCTCTGAAGGTCCAACAACAGGGCAGAGAGGCTGAGGTCTTTCCCTAAGGTTGCCTCTTGGCGCTGGGATTGAGAGGCTGACTGCTGTGGTGGTGGAAACCCTCAATAGGCCATATAGCTCAACACTTTACAGAGGGACAGTGATAGAGATACAAAAAAAACCTAGTCTTTTGTCCTGAACCCATAAGAACATCAGAAGAGCCCTGCTGGATCAGACCAGTGAGGGTCCATCTAGTCCAGCATCCTGCCTCACAGAGTGGCCAACCAGTTCCTCTGGAGGGCAACAACAGAGCAGAGAGGCTGAGGCCTTCAAAAGAAGATCAGAAGAGCTCTGCTGGATCAGACCAGTGACGGTCCATCTAGTCAAGCCTCCTGTCTCACGCAGTGGCCAACCAGTTCTTCTGGAGGGTCAACAACAGGGCATAGCAGCTGAGGCCTACATAAGAAGATCAGAAGATCCCTGCTGGATCAGACCAAGGAGGGTCCATCTAGTAGTAGAAGAAGAATTGCAGATTTATACCCCCCCTTCTCTCTGAATCAGAGACTCAGAGCAGCTTACAATCTCCTTTATCTTCTCCCCCCACAACAGACACCCTGTGAGGTGGGTGGGGCTGAGAGGGCTCTCACAGCAGCTGCTCTTTCAAGGACAACCTCTGTGATAGTCCATCATCCTGCCTCACAGAGTGGTCAATCAGTTCCTCTAGAGGGCCAACAACAGGGCAGAGAGGCTGAGACCTTCCTAAGAACATCTGTAGAGCCCTGCTGGATAAGACCAGGGAGGGTCCATCTAGTCCAGCATCATGTCTCACACAGTGGCCAACCAGTCCTGCTGAAGGTCTAATTACAGGGCAGAGAAGCCAAGGCCTTCCCCTGAGATTGCCTCTTGGCGCTGAGATTCAGAGGCTGACTAGGGATGTGCATTCGGTTCGGCCGAACCGTATTTACAGCTGAATCAGCACTGATTCGGCTGTATGCAGAATAGGCTGAAGCCGATCCCCATAGGCGCCCATTATACGGCAGCCGAATACGGCTCGCCGTATACTTACGAATAGCTATTCATAAGTATACGGCTGTCAATTCAAAAGGCGGCAAAGTAGCTTCTGCAGCTTCAAAGGAGCTGCTTGCCTACTTTCGCGCCTTTAGTGGCCTCTTCCCGCCTCTCCCTGGGATCAGGGAGGGGGGGAGGGGGAAGAGGAGCCCCAGCAGCCAATCCAAAGCATGCATTTGCAAAATGCATTGCAAATGCATGCTTTGAAGGGCTTTTTAAGGAGTCTTCCTTCCTGACTGGACTGACTCCTCCATTGCTGCTGTGTGTGAGAGATTGTGCAAAGGTCTGGCTGGCCCTTGGCTTAAGGTGCTGCCTGCAGCTCTCTCACTCAGCCTTACCAGACTTCCCCTGGACTAGAGAAGACAAGGTAAGACACTCTTGGGGTTCTTGTTTTTATTTATTGTTGGTAAAAGGACTTTTTTTAAGACTTAGAGTCCCTTTACTTATCCAGATTTGGGTGGTGGTGGTGGTGGGGTAGCTTATTTGGGGGTTTCTGCTTGGCGAGGGGGCCTGGGGTGAGGGGGGTTGCCAATTTGCCCATATCTTAATTTAGTGAGAGGACTTTTAAAAGTGCAGTGTCCTTTTACTTCTCCTGATTTGGGTGGCTTGGATTTCTTGGGGTTAGGGTGAAGGGTTTTTTGGGGGGGAGGGGTTGGCAAAGTTCCTGTATTGTTAAAAGTTAATTTTTTACTGTTCTAAAAGTATTCAGTGTTTGATTTGTTGCTGCTGTGTTGTGCTGCTGCTGTTACTCTTTTCTTTGGGTTCTTGGGGGGGGGGGTGCTGTTTGGCCTAATTTCCATTGTTTAAAACAATTTCCATTGTTTCTTTTTCTTTGGGATTGTCCCCCTTTTCCTGGTTCTGGTTTTAGGGGGGGGGGGTGTTGTTGACTTATTTGGCCTGAGCTTTCTTGTTGGTGAAAAGGCCACTTTTTTAACACTTGGCCTTTTGTGATTCTGCTGGTTTTGTTTTGGTTTTTTTAAATTGCCTCTGGTTGGTGTGGGGGTTGGTGAGGGTGTGTGTGGGCTGGGTCACTTTCTTGTTTTTATAGAGTAGATTGTGTGTTCTGTGGCAGGGAAGCTGGCACCTGGGTGAGAGACCCAGAACCAGCAGGTTTGTTGTGGTTGGCCAGCTCTCCCCGTGTTGTTTGGGGCAGGGCTGGAGAGCTGGCATCTGTAGATTGTGTGTTCTGTGGCAGGGAAGCTGGCACCTGGGTGAGAGACCCAGAACCAGCAGGTTTGTTGTGGTTGGCCAGCTCTCCCCGTGTTGTTTGGGGCAGGGCTGGAGAGCTGGCATCTGCATTTGCTGCAGCCAGGTCTGCAGAGCAGACCTTGAGCAGATTGTGTTTTGTGTGGCAGTGACGTTGGCAACTGGGTTTTATATTGCTTCCAGGCATGCCCTGCAGGGTTCATAGAGTAGATAGAGGGATGTAGTGCATTTGGGTCCTATAGAGATTCTCTGATGTGGTTAGGTTTGGCTTTGGGTGCCCCAGGAATTGGACCCCCTGGTCCAATTTTTTTTGGCCTTGTGGGTTTTGTGTGGGACAGTGCCCTGAAGCTGCACAGCAGTTTGGGGGGCTCTCCTCAAAACCCCCTGCTCCCCAGAGCCACTTTTCCCACGACAATTACAGTGAGGAAGTGGCTAATTGGGCTTTCCCCATCATTGTTAGCAATGGGCCTTTTGGGGAGCCCAAAGACAGGGACCTCCTGGCCCAATCTTTTTGGGACTTGGGGGGGTTGGAGGGGAGAGTCCCCTGCAGGTCCCCTGCAAATTTGGGGGCTCTCCCTCAAACCCCCTGCCCCCCAGTAGCCTCTAATTATGCCCTATGTTGCCATTGATTTCAATGGCCCATAGGGTATAATGATGGAATAGGGGCACCCTCTTTGGGTGCCGCTGGAATGGGATCCCCTGGCCCAATCTTTTTGGGACTTGGGGGGGTTGGAGGGGAGAGTCCCCTGCAGGTCCCCTGCAAATTTGGGGGCTCTATCTCAAACCCCCTCCCCTCCATGCGGCTTCAAATATACCCTATTTGCCATTGATTTCAATGGCCCATAGAGTATAATAGGGCCGTATATTCGGTAATAGCCGTGCATCTACCGTATATGCGGCTATTCCGAATGCGGTATTCAGGAGTATACGGGGATTCCGAATTCCCCCCCCCCCCCCCGTATACTTCCGAATCCGTGTCAATCCGAATTTTTTTTTTTGCACATCCCTAAGGCTGACCGCCCGGATGTGAAGACTCCTTTTAGTAACCATGTTTAGTACCCACTGAGTGACCTCTCCTTCATGGCTCTGTCTAAAGCAGGGGTGGCCAACGGTGGCTCTCCAGATGTTTTTTTTTGCCTACAACTCCCATCAGCCCCAGCCATTGGCCATGCTGGCTGGGGCTGATGGGAGTTGTAGGCAAAAAACATATGGAGAGCTACCATTGACCACCCCTGGTCTAATGCACAAAAATCCTTTGGAGTCTACCTCCAAGATTCATAAAGAAAGCAGGCGCCAGGGAGGGAAAAAAGCAGGAGTTGGGTGCATGGACATCATAGTGAGGGATTGGTATTCTTGACAGAGCTTTTACGAGCAGCGTTAGCTGGTTTCCCAGAAAGTAGCAGGAGACACGCAGGGTGGACCCAGAAGACTCCAACTCCCTTCCCAGCCCCTCTAAAGCAACGAGGCTTTCGCTCTTAGCGTGCACGCAATTAATATTTCAACTAATTAATACAGATCCTATCCCCGCGTGCTCACTAGCTGCTGGCTTAGGGTTTTTTAATCCATGAATTAATAATGCTATTTGGAGAAGAGAAACCATTGAGGATGCGGGTTGGCTTCCCATAACAGCAATCCTGCATCAGCTCCGCGAGGGAGGCAAAGAGAGTTTTGCCCCATGATTGATGGAGGTGCTAAAAATGGCACCTCCTCTACGCCATCGAAGCTAGTTCTGCACAGACCGTTTGATCCACCTTTGTTTCCCAACTTCGGGGCCACTGGTCTGATCCAGCAGGGCTCTTCTCATCTCCTTATGTAGGCCTCAGCCTCTGTGCCCTGTTGTTGGCCCTCCAGAAGAACTGGTTGGCCACCGTGTGAGACAGGAGGCTGGGCTAGATGGACCCTCGCTGGCCTGATGACATCCCAACGATGTCATCTTCCAATTGTCCACTGTCCAGGACCAATTCCCCACTAGCCTTATGCCGCTCTAACTCTCCTCTTCTACGCAGGGCTTCATAAGAACATAAGAGAAGCCATGTCGGATCAGGCCAATGGCCCATCCAGTCCAACACTCTGTGTCACATAAGAACATAAGAGAAGCCATGTCGGATCAGGCCAATGGCCCATCCAGTCCAACACTCTGTGTCACATAAGAACATAAGAGAAGCCATGTTGGATCAGGTCAGTGGCCCATCCAGTCCAACGCTCCGTGTCACATAAGAACATAAGAGAAGCCATGTTGGATCAGGCCAGTGACCCATCCAGTCCAACACTCTGTGTCACACAGTGGCCAATATATGTGTGTGCATATATACACACACACACATATACATACATACATACACACACACATACACACACACATATATATATATACACACACACTGTGGCTAATAGCCACTGATGGACCTTTGCTCCATATTTTTAACCAATCCCCTCTTGAAGCTGGCTATGCTTGTAGCCGCCGCCACCTCCTGTGGCAGTGAATTCCACATGTTAATCACCCTTTGGGTGAAGAAGTACTTCCTTCTATCCGTTTTAACCTGACTGCTCAGCAATTTCATCGAATGCCCACGAGTTCTTGTATTGTGAGAAAGGGAGAAAAGGACTTCTTTCTCTACTTTCTCCATCCCATGCATAATCTTGTAAACCTCTATCATGTCACCCTGCAGTCGACGTTTCTCCAAGCTAAAGAGTCCCAAGCGTTTCAACCTCTCTTCATAGTGAAAGTGTTCCAAACCTTGAATCATTCTAGTTGCCCTTTTCTGGACTTTTTCCAGTGCAATAATATCCTTTTTAAGGTGCAGTGACCAGAACTGCACACAGTATTCCAAATTAGGCCACACCATCGATTTATACGGGCATTATGATACTGGCTGATTTGTTTTCAATTCCCTTCCTAATAATTCCCAGCATGGCGTTGGCCTTTTTTATTCAGTCGGATTTCACACTTCTTGTCCTGGGGCTGCAACTCGCTCTGCCTCTTTCACGCAGCAAACAGGATCCTCTAAAAACCGGTTTCTGTTTGCAGCGCGAAAAAGGCGAAGCTAGTTGCAGAACCGGGGCAGAGAGTGTGAAATCCGACGGAAGCCCCGCGGAGAAGAGGAGCGTGAGAGTGGCATAAGGCTAGCGGGAAATCAGTCCAGGTTTTCCCCATTCTCAGCACTCTCTCCCTCTCTCTCAATCTCTCTCTCATAGGGCTGCCAATTCCAGGTTGGCAAATTCCTGGAGATTTGAGATGCGGGGCTTAGGAAAGGATGGGGGTTTAGGGAGGACAAGGACCCCTGTGGGGTGCAATGCCACCACGTCCACCCTCCAAAGCATCCTTTTTTTCTCCAGGGGACTGGATCTCTGTTGTCTGGAGATCGGTTATAATTCTGAGAGATCACCAGGCCCCATATGGAGGTTACAAACACACAGGGGTGGAATTCTGGCGGGATCTCCTTTGCATATTAGGCCACACTCCCCAGTTGCAGCCAATCCCCCAAGAGTTTACAAGGCTCTTTTTTGTAAACTCTTGGAGGATTGGCTACATCAGGGGTTTGCGTGGCCCAATAGGCAAAGGCGCTCCTGCTAGAGTTCCGTCCCCGAAACACAAGAGAATCGTGAAAATTAACTAAGACACACGAATGCAAAAATTCAAAAGGTCTACATGTGTTTTTCTCTAAAGTCACAGTCAAAATTCTAAAGTTGTTATGAAACAAGTCCACAAGTCTAAACAATTCAATATGTGGAAGGGAAGTTTGTGTAAGATTTCCAGGGTCTAATAAGAGAGCCAGTTCAGTGTAGTGGTTAAGTTTGCAGACTCTTATCTGGGAGAACCGGGTTTGATTCCCCACTCCTTCACTTGCACCTGCTGGAATGGCCTTGGGTCAGCCAGAGCTCTCTTATCTGGGAGAACCGGGTTTGATTCCCCACTCCCTCAACTTGCAGCTGTTGGAATGGCCTTGGGTCAGCCATCGCTCTCTTATCTGGGAGAACCGGGTTTGATTCCCCACTCCTCCACTTGCAGCTGCTGGAATGGCCTTGGGTCAGCCAGAGCTCTCTTATCTGGGAGAACCGGGTTTGATCCCCCCCTCCTCCGCTTGCAGCTGCTGGAATGGCCTTGGGTCAGCTATAGCTCTCGCAGGAGTTGTCCTTGAAAAGGGCAGCTTCTGGGAGAGCTCTCTCAGCCCCACCCACCTCATAGGGTGTCTGTTGTGGGGAAGGAAGGTAAAGGAGATGATGAAAATATTAGACTTACATCCCGCCATATACTCTGAATCTCAGAGTCTCAGAGCAGTCACAATCTCCTTTTACCTCCCCCCCTCCACAACAGAGACCCTGTGAGCAGCGTTCCCTCTAAGCTGAGATAGTGTGAGGAAGCTCACAGATTTTCAGCCTCCAGCTCATACATTTTTGTCTTAGTTCAGGCAAATTGACCCCAGAGCATAATAACGTATGCAGTAGCTCACAACTTTAATGCCAGTAGCTCACAATTTTAATACCAGTAGCTCACAAAGTAGAATTTTTGCTCACAAGACTCTGCAGCTTAGAGGGAACATTGCCTGTGAGCTAGGTGGGGCTGAGAGAGCTCTTACAGCAGCTGCCCTTTCAAGGACAACTCCTATGAGAGCTAAGGCTGACCCAAGGCCATTCCAGCAGGTGCAAGTGGAGGAGGGGGGGAATCAAACCTGGTTCTCCCAGATAAGAGAGCTCTGGCTGACCCAAGGCCATTCCAGCAGCTGCAAGTGGAGGAGGGGGGAATCAAACCTGGTTCTCCCAGATAAGAGAGCTCTGGCTGACCCAAGGCCATTCCAGCAGCTGCAAGTGGAGGAGGGGGGAATCAAACCCGGTTCTCCCAGATAAGAGAGCTCTGGCTGACCCAAGGCCATTCCAGCAGCTGCAAGTGGAGGAGGGGGGAATCAAACCCGGTTCTCCCAGATAAGAGAGCTCTGGCTGACCCAAGGCCACTCCAGCAGGTGCAAGTGGAGGAGGGGGGAATCAAACCTGGTTCTCCCAGATAAGAGAGCTCTGGCTGACCCAAGGCCATTCCAGCAGCTGCAAGTGGAGGAGGGGGGAATCAAACCTGGTTCTCCCAGATAAGAGAGCTCTGGCTGACCCAAGGCCATTCCAGCAGCTGCAAGTGGAGGAGGGGGGAATCAAACCCGGTTCTCCCAGATAAGAGAGCTCTGGCTGACCCAAGGCCATTCCAGCAGCTGCAAGTGGAGGAGGGGGGAATCAAACCTGGTTCCCCCAGATAAGAGAGCTCTGGCTGACCCAAGACCATTCCAGCAGCTGCAAGTGGAGGAGTGGGGAATCAAACCCAGTTCTCCCAGAAAAGAGAGCTATGGCTGACCCAAGGCCATTCCAGCAGCTGTAAGTGGAGGAGCGGGGAATCAAACCCAGTTCTCCCATATAAGAGAGCTCTGGCTGACCCAAGGCCATTCCAGCAGCTGCAAGTGGAGGAGTGGGGAATCAAACCCGGTTCTCCCAGAGAAGAGAGCTATGGCTGACCCAAGGCCATTCCAGCAGGTGCAAGTGGAGGAGGGGGGAATCAAACCCGGTTCTCCCAGAAAAGAGAGCTATGGCTGACCCAAGGCCATTCCAGCAGCTGTAAGTGGAGGAGCGGGGAATCAAACCCAGTTCTCCCATATAAGAGAGCTCTGGCTGACCCAAGGCCATTCCAGCAGCTGCAAGTGGAGGAGTGGGGAATCCAACCCGGTTCTCCCAGATAAGAGAGCTCTGGCTGACCCAAGGCCATTCCAGCAGCTGTAAGTGGAGGAGCAGGGAATCAAACCCAGTTCTCCCAGGTGAGAGCCCGCGCACTTAACCACTACACCAAACTGACTGTTCTGAGATTCAGAGTGTAAGGCGGGGTATAAATCCACTATCATCATCATCATCAGCCTTTTGAATTTTTGCATTCATGTGTATTAGTTAATTTTCATGGTTCTATTTCAGGCCCTCTGGTAGGCACGCAGGCAGGCAGGCAAGGTTACTACCTAAACTCTGGTTCACGATGATCTTTTTGGCAACAGCATTGTCCAAGTGCATTAACACACGGTCAGGGCAGGAAAGTGTACATTTTTGGAAGGTCCCACCTGCATCGACACCCTTTTCCTTTTGCCAATTGGAGGCCTGTGAGAACCACAGCACCTGCCGGGGCCTTTTCTGGCACCTGCAACCACAGTTCTGAACTCCGCAATGTCTGTACTACGGAAGCTGCACGACTCCTTCCAAAGACCGGGGGTGGAATTTTAACAGGAGCTCCTTTGTATATTAGGCCACGCCCCCATGATGTAGCCAGTCCTCCAAGAGCTTACAAAAAAGAGCCTTGTAAGCTCTTGGAGGATTGGCTACACCGGGGGCGTGGCCTAATACGCAAAGGAGCTCCTGCTAGAATCCCACCCCTGCCAAAGAAGCATTTTAGTAAAAACCTACTGAGCTTTTCCAAGATCTCCTCGTCTGTCATTTTGGGTTTCTTCTTCTGCTTGTCGGCGTTCCTGGTCAGCGTGTCAGGGGGCGTCGTGCTGTTGTCTGAAGGGGAAGGAAGAGGCGAAGTGGCCACGTCTTTGGTTGGGGGAAGGGGCTCAATCACAGAGCGGGTGTAGATCTAGTTTACGGACAGAAGAAGAAACACAGGCATATATAAAAACGGAGGGTCCAAAAGACTTCATTACTAAAGGACTGGAAGAAAGGGACTTAAAAACACACAAGCGGCACAGTATTAACGTTAGGGCTTTGCGACCCTAAGATGTGGCGACAGCCCACGGCTCAGCATGGATTTTAAAACAAATCCGACAAAAACCTTGTTGCAGTCTTGGTCCCAGTTTGGTACAGTGGTTGGATTAGAATCTGGAAGATCCAAGTTCAGGAGTGTCATGAAATTGATCTGGGCCTTTCCCTCGCTTTTAACTTTCTGTTTCTTTAGGAGTAGCGGACGGTGTCTTTTCCGTGCATATTTGCTCTCTCTAGTGGTGAATTCAATATTACCCCTATTTATGTCCACTATATCTCCCTCCAGATTTAAACTGTAGGTAACTGTGGTGCTGGAGAGGAATCTTGAGAGTCCCTTGGACTGCAAGAAGATCAAATCAGTCAGTCCTAAGGGAAATCAACCCTGACTGTTCCCTGGAAGGTCAGATGCTGAAGCTGAAGCTCAAAGACTTTGGCCACCAAATGAGAAGGGAGCACTCCCTGGAGAAGACTCTTGAGAGTCCCTTGGACCGCAAGAAGATCCAATCAGTCAGTCCTAAGGAAAATCAACCCAGACTGTTCCCTGGAAGGTCAAATGCTGAAGCTGAAGCTCAAAGACTTTGGCCACCCAATGAGAAGGGAGCACTCCCTGGAGAAGACTCTTGAGAGTCCCTTGGACTGCAAGAAGATCCAATCAGTCAGTCCTCAGGGAAATCAACCTTGGCTATTCCCTGGAAGGTCAGATGCTGAAGCTGAAGCTGAAGCTCAAATACTTTGGCCACCAAATGAGAAGGGAGCGCTCACTGGAGAAGATCCTGATGCTGGGAAAGATAGAAGGCCAAAGAAGAAGGGGACGGCAAAAGATGAGATGGCTGGACAGCGTTACTAATGTAACTAACACAAATTTGAGCAGACTTCGGAGGATGGTGGAAGACAGGAGGGCCTGGCGTGTCTTGGTCCATGGGGTCGCAAAGAGTCAGACTCTACTGTGCGATTGAACAACAAAAAATTAGTAATCACGTGGCCCCCTCTGGAGGCTGGCATTCCTAGGCAGAGCCCAAGAAAGCTACCTCAAATTCTGGCTCAGTCGCAAAACTTGGTGTGAGTCCTGTTCTCATAACCAGGGCTTTTTTTGTAGCAGGAGCTCCTTTGCGTATTAGGCCACAGACCCCTGATGTAGCCAATCCTCCAAGAGCTTACAGTAGGCCCTCTATCAAGAGCTCTGTAAGCTCTTGGAGGATTGGCTACATCAGGGGTGTGTGGCCTAACACGCAAAGGAGTTCCTGCTCACAACTGTCGTCTCCCTTCCCCAGAATACGCTGCCCTTGCGGGGGATTGATCAGCCGCACCAATGCTTCAACCGCTAAGGGTAAGAAAGCACAAGCCAACAACTGCAACACCACTCACAGATTTTGTGTGCTCGGGCCTTGGGGCGATGACTGGGGGAGGGGCGGTGTCATCCTCGTCGTCTTCATCTTCCGAAACAGGGGGAACTGCTGGCGTTTCTGATACAGTCTTCACATTCTGCGATGGAAACACATACAGCTCAAAGAAAATGCATGCGTACACGAATGTCAGACGCTCGAATCTTGCAGCCTTTGGAGTTAAGAGAGCAGGGCATATAAATTTTCCACGTAAGAAAATAATCCAAGTAGTTGTACAAATGCAGATGAACATGTATGAACATACGAAGCTGCCTTCTACTGAATCAGACCCATCAAAGTCAGTCTTGTCTACTCAGACTGGCAGCGGCTCTCCAGGGTCTCAAGCTGAGGTTTTTCACACCTATTTCCCTGGACCCTTTTTAGTTGGAGATGCCGGGGATTGAACCTGGGACCTTCTGCTTACCATCAGATGCTCTATTACTGAGCCACCGTCCCACCCCTTAACCTAGATGGTTTTCCTGCTGTGTGATACATGCAAAACGGAGGTTATCTGGAATTGTTGCTTGCTCCACAGTTTGCTTCACAGGTGTAAATTGGCAGAGGTGATCCATACAAGGACACCACCCAGGTGATTCCCCTCTCACTTACCCTACATCATTGATGCTACTTGCAGTAGAAAAATTACAGAAAAGGGAAACTAGAATGATTAAAGGTTTGGAACACTTTCCCTATGAAGAAAGATTAAAGTGCTTCGGGCTCTTCAGCTTGGAGAAACGACAACTGAGGGGTGACATGACAGAGGTTTACAAAATTATGCCTGGGATAGAGAAGGTAGAGAAAGAAGTCCTTTTCTTCCTTTCTCACCATCCAAGTACTCATGGGGACTCAATGAAATTGCTGAGCAGTCAGGTTAGAATGGATAAAAGGAAGTCCTTCTTCACCCAAAGGGTGATTAACACATGGAATTCACTGCCGCAGGAGGTGGTGGCAGCTGCAAGCATAGCCAGTTTCAAGAGGGGATTGGATCAATATCTGGAGCAGAGGTCCATCAGCGGCTATTAGCCACAGCGTACTGTTGGAACTCTCTGTCTGGGGCAGTGATGCTCTGTATTCTTGGTGCTTAGGGGAGGCAACAGTGGGAGGGCTTCTATTGTCCTGGCCCCACTGGTGGACCTCCTGATGGCACCTGGTTTTTTTGGTCACTGTGTGACACAGAGTGTTGGACTGGATGGGCCACTGGCCTGATCCAACATGGCTTCTCTTATGTTCTTATTAGCTCAGACTGCACATCTTTAGAAGAAGTGCCAATGCAAACAGTCTGGGATCTAACAGCAAGCAACGTTTTTTGGTTCATGCAGAATCAGAAGTTGAGTCCGAGCTTGCCAGTAAGACAAGGGAACACAAGGGACCAGGGCCCTGTTCACTCAGCACCAAATTGTAGTTTGACTTTTAGGGTTGCCAGCCTCCAGGTAGTACCTGGAGATCTCCCGCTATTACAACTGATCACCAGATGATGATGAAGAAGATGATCTTGGATTTATATCCTGCCCTACACTCTGAATCTCAGTGTCAGAGCGGTTCACAATCTCCTTACCCTCCTCCCTGTGAGGCAGATGGAGCTGAGAGAGCTGTGACAGAAGCTGCTCTTTCAAGGACAGCTCTGCGAGAGCTAGGGCTGACCCAAGACCATTCCAGCTGCTGCAGGTGAAGGAGTGGGGAATCAAACCTGGTTCTCCCAGATAAGAGTTCATGCACTTACACCAAACTGGCTCTCATGCCTAGGACAGTTCCCCTGGAGAAAATGGCTGTTTTGATGGTATTATACCTTCTGAGGTCTCTACTCTTCCCAAATCCCACCCTCCCAAGGCTACACCTCCAAAATCTGCAAGTATTTCCCATCCCAGAAATGGCACTCCTGTCCGTGGCGTATAATGCCATATTAAAGTCCACCTTCTAAGGCAGCTGGTTTCCCCAGGGGAACTAATCTCTGTCGCATGGAGATCAGCTGCCGTGCTGGGAGATCTCTAGGCACCGACTGATCTCCAGACGACCAAGATCAGGTGCCCTGAAGAAAATGGCGGCTTTGGAGGCTGGTCTCTATGGCTTTATAAGAATATAAGAGAAGCCATGTTGGATCAGGCCAATGGCCCATCCAGTCCAACACTCTGTATCACACAGTGGCCAATACACACACACACACACACTGTGGCTAATAGCCACTGATGGACCTCTGCTCCATATTTTTATCTAACCTCCTCTTGAAGCTGGCTATGCTCGTAGCCGCCACCACCTCCTGTGGCAGTGAATTCCACATGTTAATCACCTTTTGGGTGAAGAAGGACTTCCTTCTATCTGTTTTAACCTGACTGCTCAGCAATTTCATTGAATTCCCACGAGTTCTTGTATTGTGAAAAAGGGAGAAAAGTACTTCTTTCTCTACTTTCTCCAACCCATGCATAATCTTGTAAACCTCTATCATGTCACCCCGCAGTCGACGTTTCTCCAAGCTAAAGAGCCCCAAGCGTTTTAACCTTTCTTCATAGGGAAAGTGTTCCAAACCTTGAATCATTCTAGTTGCCCTTTTCTGGACTTTTTCCAATGCTATAATATCCTTTTTGAGGTGCGGTGACCAGAATTATACACAGTATTCCAAATGAGACCGCACCATCGGTTTATACAGGGGCATTAAGATACTGGCTGATTTGTTTTCAGTTTCAATTTATACCCCACTGAGATCCTCCTCCCCACCCCCAAGCCTTACTCTTCCCAACTTCCATCACCAAAACTCCAGGAACTTTCCAGCCTGGAGTTGGCAACCTTACTACACCACTAACGGGGAGCCTAAAGTGCCCACCCCGCAACCACCCGTTCCCTTGTATCACCCCACTCGTCCTTCAGTATGGGCAATACATTCTGGGCCTGTGGTGGGCCCGAAAATGGGTCAAGTGTGTCTCGGTTGCTAAGCAACCAGAAAAATCAACCGGCTGTGATTTTTCAGGCAAGGCAACAGAATGGAGGGGAGGAGGGGAGAAGAGTGCTGTGTTTTGGGGGAAAGTCACGCGGCAAAACTGAAGGAAAAGTCTGGCCCAGAAAGGCTGGGCTGCCAATTTGGGAAGCAGGGCTCCAATCCTCTTAGCAAAACCTACTGGACTGAGTAGCTGCTAGAGTTGCCAGGTCCAATTCAAGAAATATCTGAGGACTTTGGGGGTGGAGCCAGGAGACTTTGGGGGTGGAGTCAGGAGACTTTGGAGGTGGAACTAAGAGCAAGGTTGTGACAAGCAGAACTGAATTCCAAAGGGAGCTCTGACCATCACATTTAAAGGGATAGCACACCTTTTAAATGCCTTCCTTCCACTGGAAACAATGAAGGATAGGGGCACCTTCTTTTCAGGCTCATAGAATTGGTCCCCCTGGTCCAATCTTTTTGAAACATGGAGGGTATTTTGGGAAGAGGCACTGGATGCCTCTATCTCAAAAAACAGCCCCCCCCCTCCATAATCCCTGACACCAGCGGATCAATTCTCCATTATACCCCATGGTGTCAAACATGCAGCCCAGGGGCCGAATCGGGCCCCTGGAGGGCTCCTATCAGGCCCCTGAGCAACTGGCTGTCATCTGCTTCCTTCTCTCTCTCTCTTGCTTCCTTCTGCATAACAGCTTGCTTTGCCAGGCTTGCTCAATTGCACAGGAGCTACAGAGCAAAGCCTCTATTTTCTCCACTGGCTGAAGCTCCTCCCTTGGGGAGGAAGGGTGGAGAAGCACAACTTGCTTTGCCAGGCTCTCTCAATCACACAGCAGAGCTACGGAGCGAAGCCTCTCTGCCTTCTACTGACTGGGGCTTCTCCCCCTACCAGTCCCTTGGGGAAGAAAGGAAAGAGCCACAGCTTCCGTTGCCCAGTTCCCTGGATCCCATGGGAGAAATATAAAGAAAGCACCTTTAAGACCAACGAGTGCTAACATTTTAAGCATGTTTTAAATTTTTAAAAAATATATCTATCTATTTTTGTCTGTGTTCTTTATAAAATTTATATATATATATATATATATAGTTATTTATATTTATTGTTTTCATATTGCTTCCATTTACTGTCTATTTTATGCTGTTAGTCGCCTTGAGTCTGTATAGAATGGGCGGGATATAAATCTAACATAAATAAATAAATAAAATCTCTGCTACCTAACCTGGCCCAACAAGGTCTCATTTATGTCAGATCCAGCCCTCATGAGTTTGTCACCCCTGCCCTATAGAAATCGGTCACAATAGGGAATAACGGAGTGCCTAGCAGACATTTCCCCCACACACACACCTTCTGATGACCCCGAAGCGGGGGGAGGGCCCCCAAACCAGAACATCTCCAGCCCCCAACTGGGGATTGTAGCAACACAAAGAGTAACGTGGAAAGGCATCCACGAAAAAACAGCCTCAATGATGAAAATATAAAGTATAAATATAAAGTTGCCGTTTGTACTCTAAATATTTGAGCTTTGCGCCTCTTGTAAATTTCTGAATGCATTTTGAAGCTTGTCAAAGCCTTCGGCGAAACAGGGCAATACGCGCCGCCCTGTTGCGTTCTTGTGCTGGGCTGCCGATTGTCCCTCCACCAGCACGTGTTGAAAGAAATCTCTGAAGCGCGGGACTCTCCATTCACGGCTTTGCAAACTTCTTTCCCGGATCTCCCTCGTAAAGACTATGAACTTCTATTATGAACTGAAAGGGGCTGTGTACAATTCTGGTCACCGCACCTCAAAAAGGATATTATAGCGCTGGAAAAGTCCAGAAAAGGGCAACTAGAGTAATTCAAGCTTTGGAACACTTTCCCTATGAAGAAAGGTTAAAACACTTGGGGCTCTTTAGCTTGAAGAAACGTCGACTGCGGGGTGACATGAGAGAGGTTTACAAGATTATGAAAGGGATGGAGAAAGTAGAGAAAGAAGTACTTTTCTCCCTTTCTCACAATACAAGAACTCGTGGGCATTCGATGAAATTGCTGAGCAGTCAGGTTAAAACGGATAGAAGGAAGTACTTCTTCACCCAAAGGGTGATTAACATGTGGAATTCACTGCCACAGGAGGTGGTGGCAGCTACAAGCATAGCCAGCTTCAAGAGGGGGTTAGATACAAATATGGAGCAGAGGTCCATCAGTGGCTATTAGCCACAGTGTGTGTGTCAGTGTGTGTGTGTGTGTGTGTGTATTTGGCCACTGTGTGACACAGAGTGTTGGACTGGATGGGCCATTGGCCTGATCCAACATGGCTTCTCTTATGTTCTTATGACATCGGGTTTCCGGATGATTTTTTTTTGCACTTTTGCTTAAACTGTTTGATAAACTTTATATTTTCATAATCGAGACTGGTTTTTCGTGGATGCTTTAGGGCTTGTTTTTCCTTTCCCCAACTGGGGGGATTGGCAACCTTAGTTGCCGCTCACAAATTAGGACTCGCGTCCCCGGACTTGGTCCTTTTCAGTAGATGAAGCTGCCGGAAGATGTCAAGGACGGTACGTTGGCACGCTGGCGAGCTTTTTTCTTTTCTAATGAAGAAGGCACTGGCCGAGGGCCCACGCCCACTGCTTTCATCCCTCTGTTTACGAAAATGCTCACCGAGGGATTTCTTTCAAACTTCCTTTGTTTGCGACGCCCCGCGGGCCCTCACCTGCCGCCCATGGAGATGGTCACGCTCTGTTTCTGGCCAGCCAGCAAAACGCCTGTCACTCTGACAGGCGACGCTGAACAGAAAGGTCCCTCTAACTGTGTCTCTGCGTTACAGTGAAGGCACGTACATCTTGGTTAAAACAATTTTATTTGGTAACACATGGTAACAAATTATATTTCTTGCATCATTAATAACTTCTTTTCTCTATCCCATATATTACTTTCTACCCACCCCTCCTCCCGTTACTTGACCCCCGCCGGTGTTATATACTTAAAGTACTAATGTTTAAAGGTACCCTTAACTAATAAAAACAAAAATTAATATTCTTCTTTTTTCTAAGACTTAATCGTTATCCAGAATTGTCCAGTGTCCTTTTATTTTCCACTCTTTTTCTACATATCTTCTGAACTTTTTCCGCTCCATCTTAAAAATTTCTAAGTCATAGTCTCTTAAAATTCTTGTTAATTTGTCCATTTCACTGCATGTCATAACTTTTAAAATCTAATCCCATTTCTCTGGTATTTTTTCTTGCTTCCACAACTGCGCATATAATGTCCTAGCAGCTGAAAGCAAGTACCAAATTATACTTCTATCTTCTTTTGGAAATTTTTCCATTTGTAATCCCAACAGAAAAGTCTCTGCAACTTTCTTAAATTCATATCCCAAGATCCTAGAAATTTCTTGTTGAATCATCCGCCAATACTTTTTTGCTCTTTCACAAGTCCACCACATATGGTAGAAAGAACCTTCATGCTTTTTACATTTCCAACATCTGTCTGGCATCTTATTATTCATCTTTGCCAATTTCTTAGGAATCATATACCATCTATACATCATTTTAAAACAGTTCTTTAATACTATGACACGTCGAAAGCTTCATAGAGTTCTTCCACAAATATTCCCAAGTTTACATCTGTATTTCTTTATTTACATTAATTGCCCACTTAATCATTTGAGATTTCACTACTTCATCTTCTGTAGACCATTTTAAAAGTAATTTATATAATTTTGAAATTAATTTTTCGTTGTCTCCAAGCAAAACTTTTTCCATTTCTGTTTGCTCTTTTCTTATTCCTTCAGTTTTAATGTCATTCTCCACCAAGCTCTTTATTTGTTGCATTTGAAACCAATCATATTTATTATTCAGCTCTTCAGCAGTTTTCAATTCTATTTTGCCACTTTGTATAGCCACCTTCAAGAAGGGTTTAGATAAAAATATGGAGCACAGGTCCATCAGTGGCTATTAGCCACAGTGTATGTGTGTATATAAAATTTTTTGCCACTGTGTGACACAGAGTGTTGGACTTGATGGGCCGTTGGCCTGATCCAACATGGCTTCTCTTATGTTCTTATGTATTTTTAATAGTTGATTATATGACAACCACTTTTCTTCACCCATCTCAGCTGTTATTTTTACAACTTCGGCTGGCACTATCCGTATTTCTCTCATCTCCATATTTCTTATATTTCATCCATGTATTTAGCAAGCTGTTTCTTATATAATGGTGAGAGAAAAAGCTGTCTATCTTTTTTTCCCCATAATACATATAAGCGTGCCAGCCAAATTTATTTCCATGACCTTCCAACGCTAAGAGTTTTTTGTTTAACAACGTTATCCATTCTTTTATCCATACTAAGCAAACTGCTTCATGATATAATTCTAAGTCTGGTAATTGAAATCCGCCTCTCTCTTTTGCATCTGTTAAAATTTTCATTTTAATTCTTGGTTTCTTCCCCGCCCGCACAAACTCTGACATTTTACACACCCAAGCTTACACCCAGAATAAACCTTGGTTGGTCAAAGAAGCCACTGGACTCAAACTTTGTTCTGCTGCCTCACAGATACCCTCTTGAATCTATCCGGCCTCTATGCCCTGTTTGTCTGGTCTTCCAGGGCATCAGGATGCTGGAATAGAAGAAGAAGAATTGCAGATTTATACCCTGCCCTTCTCTCTGAATCAGAGATTCAGAGCGGCTTACAATCTCCAATATCTTCTCCTCCCACAACAGACACCCTGTGAGGTGGGTGGGGCTGAGAGAGCTCTCACAGCAGCTGCCCTTTCAAGGACAGCTCTGCGAGAGCTTTGGCTGACCCAAGATCATTCCAGCAGCTGCAAGTGGAGGAGTGGGGAATCAAACCCAGTTCTCCCAGTTAACAGAGCTCTGGCTGACCCAAGGCCATTCCAGCAGCTGCAAGTGGAGGAGTGGGGAATCAAACCCGGTTCTCCCAGATAAGAGAGCTCTGGCTGACCCAAGGCCATTCCAGTAGCTGCAAGTGGAGGAGTGGGGAATCAAACCCAGTTCTCCCAGATAAGAGTCCACGCACTTAACCACTACACCAAACTGGTCTAGATGGACCTCTGGTCTGAATTCAGCAGGGATAAGATAGCTAGGGGCAAATCAGCAGCTCTCTACCTGATATCAGGGTGAGCCAGCCTTGAGTCAAAGCCAGGCAGACATCTTGACGGGATGCCCCATTCACTGCCACCTTTGCCACAGACACACAAAAATACAAAAATACAAAATATTGTGCACAAATACTCTTAACTGGTGTAAATAAAGTTCTATTATAATGAAATGAACAGCCTACAACAGTGGGCATACATTCATACAGTATAAATAGAAATAGAAAACAACAGTCTCAAAACAATATTCCAAGGAGGACCCCACACAGTCACAGAGTTTTCAAAATGAGTACAATGACTCAAAAATAAAGTTCCACAGGAGTCCCTCCGTTGTTTGTTGACTTCTGAAGGACAAATTCTAGCCTTCACGCAAACCCCGGATTTGATTGCGTTCCGCTGCTCCTGCAGCTTCCTCGTAAGTCAACTGTAAACAACAAAAGTGACCGATAAAAACCACCCTAAACCCAAGTGATTTTAACAAAAACATACAGATACAGTAGGTAAAACAACCTGAAAAATCCAGCCAAGTTCTTTCTCAAACGCCCATTTTGATATCTTAATTTGCAGCTTGGGCTGCCAGAGCCCACGGCTTTTTTTAAAGGGACGGACACAGCTGTTGTTGTTTAACCATTTAAAAGAGACCACACCACACTCTCCAACATACCCAAGAAACACCAAACATTATATATAACAAGAGAAATCATTGTGTTGGTTAAGGCCAGAGGGTTCAATGGTGTTTAAACGATGTATCCACCGTGCCTCTTTTTGTAACATGGTCCTTTGTAAATCACCACCTCTACTATCACCAATTTTCTGAATCACAAAGAATTTTAAGGCTTCTAAGTTATGATCAGTCTCAGTAAAATGTTGAAGGAGAGGAACACCAGGAACTTGATGGCGAACCCTTGAGATGTGTTCCAGAACACGTGTCTTAATAGCCCTACGGGAACATCCTATGTACATTTTAGAGCAATCTCCACAGACCAGGGCATAGATGACCCCTTTAGAGTCACAATTAGTGAAACCTGTCAATTTAATGGTTGTTTGGGATCTAGGATCCACATACTCTTTTATTTGTAGAGAGTACTTGCACGCTTTGCAACCCTTGCAACGGAAATGACCAGGGGGCAATCGAGAAGACGTCTGTGCAGTATTCAAATCCGTATGTACCAAATAGTCCCTTAGATTCCTAGATCTACGGAAACCAATTTAGGTGGGGAGGCACATCCTGCAATGCTGGAAACAATACCCCAATGGCGCAAAATGATGTTTTTAATCGCTAATGCCTTCGGAGTATATTGTAATGAACAAAATAATCTTTGATTTTCCCTAGCCTCTCCATTCTGTTTGTTCGTACGCTGAAGCATAAGGGAACGTCCTTGTTTGGCAGCCCTCGTCTCCGCCCCTTTGATGACTGTTTCTGGATAACCCCGTTCCTTAAACTGCACTGTCAGTTGATTACACGATTTTTTATACTCAGTGACTGAGGTGCTGTTTCGTTTCATGCGTAAGAACTGCCCATAGGGTATATTATTCCGCAAAACGGGAGGATGGAAAGAGTCATAATGTAGATACCCATTCTTAGCCACCGCCTTTCTATGGTTCTTAATAGCTAGAGTATTATTGGCAGTGCGATACACCACTGTGTCCAAAAATACAATGGTGTCAGGATCTCTATTAAAGGAAAACTTAATGCTAGGGTGACAAGAGTCCATCCATTCAACTAAACTCTCCAATCTTTCTGCATGTTTCATAATCAAAAAGATGTCGTCCACAAACCTAACAAAAAACAATATGTCTTCAAAGAAAGGGTTAACGTCACTGTTACAATAAAAATCATTTTCCAGCACAGCCATAAACAAACAGGCAATAGATGGCGCCAGAGCGCTGCCCATCGCAACCCCTTTACGTTGCAGAAAAAATTCTTGGTCAAAACGAAAATAGTTATTTTCAATAATCAGGTCCACTAGCTCCAACAAAAAAGGTGTCGGTGGATCCAAATCCTCTCTCTGATCCAAATAACACTGAGCTGTACTTCTCAAATCCTCAAAGGGAATATTAGTGTATAATGATTGAACATCCAATGTTACTAATGAGGCATCTGCAGGGATATAAAAATCCTCAATCTTAGAGACAAAATCTGTCGTGTCTCTAATAAAACTGGGAATCTTACAAACAAAGATTTTGTAAGATTCCCAGTTTTATTAGAGACACGACAGATTTTGTCTCTAAGATTGAGGATTTTTATATCCCTGCAGATGCCTCATTAGTAACATTGGATGTTCAATCATTATACACTAATATTCCCTTTGAGGATTTGAGAAGTACAGCTCAGTGTTATTTGGATCAGAGAGAGGATTTGGATCCACCGACACCTTTTTTGTTGGAGCTAGTGGACCTGATTATTGAAAATAACTATTTTCGTTTTGACCAAGAATTTTTTCTGCAACGTAAAGGGGTTGCGATGGGCAGCGCTCTGGCGCCATCTATTGCCTGTTTGTTTATGGCTGTGCTGGAAAATGATTTTTATTGTAACAGTGACGTTAACCCTTTCTTTGAAGACATATTGTTTTTTGTTAGGTTTGTGGACGACATCTTTTTGATTATGAAACATGCAGAAAGATTGGAGAGTTTAGTTGAATGGATGGACTCTTGTCACCCTAGCATTAAGTTTTCCTTTAATAGAGATCCTGACACCATTGTATTTTTGGACACAGTGGTGTATCGCACTGCCAATAATACTCTAGCTATTAAGAACCATAGAAAGGCGGTGGCTAAGAATGGGTATCTACATTATGACTCTTTCCATCCTCCCGTTTTGCGGAATAATATACCCTATGGGCAGTTCTTACGCATGAAACGAAACAGCACCTCAGTCACTGAGTATAAAAAATCGTGTAATCAACTGACAGTGCAGTTTAAGGAACGGGGTTATCCAGAAACAGTCATCAAAGGGGCGGAGACGAGGGCTGCCAAACAAGGACGTTCCCTTATGCTTCAGCGTACGAACAAACAGAATGGAGAGGCTAGGGAAAATCAAAAATTATTTTGTTCATTACAATATACTTCGAAGGCATTAGCGATTAAAAACATCATTTTGCGCCATTGGGGTATTGTTTCCAGCATTGCAGGATGTGCCTCCCCACCTAAATTGGTTTCCGTAGATCTAGGAATCTAAGGGACTATTTGGTACATACGGATTTGAATACTGCACAGACGTCTTCTCGATTGCCCCCTGGTCATTTCCGTTGCAAGGGTTGCAAAGCGTGCAAGTACTCTCTACAAATAAAAGAGTATGTGGATCCTAGATCCCAAACAACCATTAAATTGACAGGTTTCACTAATTGTGACTCTAAAGGGGTCATCTATGCCCTGGTCTGTGGAGATTGCTCTAAAATGTACATAGGATGTTCCCGTAGGGCTATTAAGACACGTGTTCTGGAACACATCTCAAGGGTTCGCCATCAAGTTCCTGGTGTTCCTCTCCTTCAACATTTTACTGAGACTGATCATAACTTAGAAGCCTTAAAATTCTTTGTGATTCAGAAAATTGGTGATAGTAGAGGTGGTGATTTACAAAGGACCATGTTACAAAAAGAGGCACGGTGGATACATCGTTTAAACACCATTGAACCCTCTGGCCTTAACCAACACAATGATTTCTCTTGTTATATATAATGTTTGGTGTTTCTTGGGTATGTTGGAGAGTGTGGTGTGGTCTCTTTTAAATGGTTAAACAACAACAGCTGTGTCCGTCCCTTTAAAAAAAGCCGTGGGCTCTGGCAGCCCAAGCTGCAAATTAAGATATCAAAATGGGCGTTTGAGAAAGAACTTGGCTGGATTTTTCAGGTTGTTTTACCTACTGTATCTGTATGTTTTTGTTAAAATCACTTGGGTTTAGGGTGGTTTTTATCGGTCACTTTTGTTGTTTACAGTTGACTTACGAGGAAGCTGCAGGAGCAGCGGAACGCAATCAAATCCGGGGTTTGCGTGAAGGCTAGAATTTGTCCTTCAGAAGTCAACAAACAACGGAGGGACTCCTGTGGAACTTTATTTTTGAGTCATTGTACTCATTTTGAAAACTCTGTGACTGTGTGGGGTCCTCCTTGGAATATTGTTTTGAGACTGTTGTTTTCTATTTCTATTTATACTGTATGAATGTATGCCCACTGTTGTAGGCTGTTCATTTCATTATAATAGAACTTTATTTACACCAGTTAAGAGTATTTGTGCACAATATTTTGTATTTTTGTATTTTTGTATTTCATATATTGTGCTGCCACTGTTCTTTTGCACCTTTGCCACAGAGGCAGGGCACAGGTGGGGGCAAGCCAAGGCACCCAGGACTTGTCTTGCAGCAGGAACTCCTTTGCATATTAGGCCACACTCCCCTAATGTAGCCAATCCTCCTGAAGCTTACAGTAGGCCCTGTACTAAGAGCCCTGGAAGCTCTTGGCGGATTGGCTACATCAGAGAGGTATGGCCTAATATGTAAAAGAGCTCTTGCTACAAAAAAAAAGCCTGGTGACGCCCCCTGTCACAATGCTCTTCAGTGTTAGGGCAGTGATGTCATAATAATTGCTAGCCACACCCATATTGGTAAGAGGGGGCCATCCCATGGCTTGAGCCATCCCAGAGGCCTTTCTGAAAAAGCCCTTTCAGAAGGTCCCCGGTTCAATACCTGGAATCTCCACCTACAAGGAACTGGCAAGAGGTGATATGAAAAGACCTCAACCAAAGACCCTGGAGAGCAGCTGCTAGTCTGAGTAGACAGTGCGGACCAGCAGTGGCCAAACTTGCTTAATGTAAGAGCCACATAGAATAAATCTCAGATGTCTGAGAGCCATGAGGGAGGGAGGGAGGGAGGGAGGGAGGGAGGGAGGGAGGGAGGGAGGGAGGAAGGAAGGAAGGAAGGAAGGAAGGAAGGAAGGAAGGAAGGAAGGAAGGAAGGAAGGAAGGAAGGAAGGAAGGAAGGAAGGAAGGAAGGAAGGAAGGAAGGAAGGAAGGAAGGAAGGAAGGAAGGAAGGAAGGAAGGAAGGAAGGAAGGAAGGAAGGAAGGAAGGAAGGAGAAGGGAGAGAGGTAGAAAGAAAGCAACTTTAACTTTAAATGCATTCTGCAAGCTGCTGGCTGACTAGGCTTGGAGAAGTGATTTAAAGGGACAAATGCATTCTCCAAGCTGTCCCAACAGGGGTTGTTGGCTTCTAGAGCACACAGTATGTATGAAAGCTACAGTTTGGTCACCCCTGGTTTAAAGACATGGACAAGGGAGGGAAGAAGCGAGGGAGGGAGGAAGGGAGGGAGGAAGGAAGGAAACAGAAGGGAGGGAGAGGTAGAAAGAAAGCAACTTTAATTTTAAATGCATTCTGCAAGCTGCCGGCTGACTTGGCTTGGAGAAGTGATTTAAAGGGACAAATGAATTCTCCGAGCTGTCCAACAGGGGTTGGAGGCTTCTAGAGCACACAGAATGTATGAAAGCCACAGTTTGGTCACCCTTGGTCTAAAGACATGGACGAGGGAGGGAGGAAGCAATGCAGGGAGGAAGGAAGGAAACAGAAGGGAGGGAGAGGTAGAAAGAAAGCAACTTTAACTTTAAATGTATTCTGCAAGCCGCTGGCTGGCTTGGTGAGCTGCACAATGTGTGTGAAAGAGCCGCATGTGGCTCCAGAGCCCCAGTTTGGCCACCCCAGATCTAGCCTCTGTTTTAAAACTTCCAAAGAAGGAGAGTCCACCACCTCCCAAGGAAACCTTTTCCACTGAGGAACCAGTCTAAACGTCAGGAAATCCTTCCTCAGGGTCATCTCGTCTGTGCAAAAACATCTTCCCCGCCAGGGCTTTTTTTGAGCAGGAACATACAGGAACGCAGTGGGAAACGATGGTGTCAGGGGCCTAATATGCAAATGAGTTCCTGCTGGGCTTCTACCCAAAAAAAGCCCTGATCCCAACACATCGAAAAATACCACGTCCGGGAGAAAACTAAGCATCTCCGCATCTCGCATTAAAAAACCAAAAATATGGATGTACTCCTTTCCCTCCAACCTCAAGGCAATTTTAATAAACATTTAATAACTACAAAGACGCAAGCGGTACATTTAAAAAAAAAATTAAAGAACCTAGCAGCAGCTTAAATTGAAGAGAGGCCAAATCCAGAAACTGAACGAACGGCAAATAAAACCCATCACATTTTGAATAGCCTCTGGATGAACGTTTAGCAGCAGTTTAAAGGCAAGAGACAGGAAAGCCTTTCTTGGAAGGAAGGTGCGTGTACGTGCCATAAGAACATAAGAGCTGTGTTGGATCAGGCCAGGCCAACAGTCTGTGTCACAAAATGGCCAAAACCAAGGTACCCTCAGGAGGTCCACCAGCAGGGCCAGAAATCCAAAAGCCCTCCCACAGGTACCCCTCCCGAAGTTACCAAGTTACACATTTACCAAAAATACAGAGCGTCACTGCCCCAGACAGTGTTCCATCAGTCGGTAAGAGCCACTCACGGACCTCCGCTCCGTGCACAGCCGAATTAAGAATCAGGCCTAGTAGGCACTGCCGTATGGGCCTCCGTGCCTAAAGGGACCCTAGGCCAGTCCCCCCCCCCCCCCGTTTCCTCCCTGCTTGCAGCCCTCCCGGCCTGCACACGCAGCCAGCAACTGAGATGCTCTTTGCCCAACTTGCCTGGTGTGGCTGATGTTGGTGTCGTCGCCAAGTTTGCCTCTCTCTGCCTCTCCCCTGCAGCTTTGTCAAAGGGGCTTTTGAGAAGGTGCCTGCAAGCTGCAGCGGAGGCCACGGGCAGTGGGGTGGGCACCAGTGTTCCCTTTAAGCTGAGTTGGTGCAAGCCAGCTCACAGGTTTTTAGCCTCCAGCTCACACATTTTTGTTTTTCCTCAGGAAGGATGGCCCCTGACCAGTGTTCCCTCTAAGCTGAGTTAGCGTGAGCTACCTCACAGATTTTTAGCCTCCAGCTCACACATTTTTGTTTTACCTCAGGAAGGATGGCCCCTGACCAGTGTTCCCTCTAAGCTGAGTTAGCGTGAGCTACCTCATAGATTTTTAGCCCCCAGCTCACACATTTTTGTTTTACCTCAGGAAGGATGGCCCCTGACCAGTGTTCCCTCTAAGCTGAGTTAGCGTGAGCTACCTCATAGATTTTTAGCCTCCAGCTCACACATTTTTGTTTTACCTCAGGAAGGATGGCCCCTGACCAGTGTTCCCTCTAAGCTGAGTTAGCGTGAGCTACCTCATAGATTTTTAGCCCCCAGCTCACACATTTTTGTTTTACCTCAGGAAGGATGGCCCCTGACCAGTGTTCCCTCTAAGCTGAGTTAGCGTGAGCTACCTCACAGATTTTTAGCCTCCAGCTCACACATTTTTGTTTTACCTCAGGAAGGATGGCCCCTGACCAGTGTTCCCTCTAAGCTGAGTTAGCGTGAGCTACCTCATAGATTTTTAGCCCCCAGCTCACACATTTTTGTTTTACCTCAGGAAGGATGGCCCCTGACTAATGTTCCCTTTAAGCTGAGTTAGTGTGAGCTAGCTCACAGATTTTTAGCCTCCTGCTCAGACATTTTTGTTTTACCTCAGGAAGGATGGCCCCTGACCAGTGTTCCCTCTAAGCTGAGTTAGCGTGAGCTACCTCATAGATTTTTAGCCTCCAGCTCACATATTTTTGTTTTACCTCAGGAAGGAAGGCCCCTGACCAGTGTTCCCTCTAAGCTGAGTTAGTGTGAGCTACCTCATAGATTTTTAGCCTCCAGCTCACACATTTTTGTTTTACCTCAGGAAGGATGGCCCCTGACCAGTGTTCCCTCTAAGCTGAGTTAGTGTGAGCTAGCTCACAGATTTTTAGCCTCCAGCTCACACATTTTTGTTTTACCTCAGGAAGGATGGCCCCTGACCAGTGTTCCCTCTAAGCTGAGTTAGCATGAGCTAGCTCACAGATTTTTAGCCTCCAGCTCACACATTTTTGTCTTGGCTCAGGAAGGGTGGCCCCAGAGCATAATAATTGATGCAAGAGCTCACAACTTTTAAGGCCAGCAGCTCACAACTTTAATGCCAGTAGCTCACAAAGCAGAATTTTTGCTCAGAAGACTCTTCAGCTTAGAGGGAACACTAATGGGCACTCTGAGATCTTGCAAGGGGGCCCCCATGATTTTGAACGCCATGGGGCATGGCCAGTGCATGGGAGTAGGGCAAGTAGACAACCGCCTAGGGCACCACCTGGCCTAGCTTGCACTGCCAGACCACCCCTCTCCCCACCTGCAGCATGTGTGCCCCTTAGAGCCTGCCTTCCCCCAAGGGAAAGCAGACTCCATGGAGCGCAGACACTGTCTGGCCGGTTTTGCATTCCCCGGATCTGTTACAGATCCAGGAAATGCGAAAGTGGATGGTACCTGTGCAGTATGTTGGAACTCAGTCCTAAAATGGCTGACTGACTCCATCTTAGGTAATAGTAATGTTGTTTCTGCAATGTCATGCTGAGTCATGCTGCATCATGGTCCAGCTGTTACATGTTACTGAGGTAAGGTGGAATGACCTCACCTGTAATTAGGCTTTGTGCTGACTCACAGAGCTGATGCAACCTTGCATGAGTGATATGTGTATTTAGGGAAGCTCAGTGAGCTTGCTCAGTCTGCCTGTAAGGATTGTGGGTACTGTGAGCCTCACTGTCCGGGTGGCAGCAAACACTGCTGGTGTTGGATCCTATGCTACTGGCTACTGTGCTTGGATCGTGCTGTGTATACTTACTGCTGTATACTGTTATCTACTGGAGTGTGTACTGATTACTGTGTATGACCTTGGCCTGGCAACGACTCTGAATATTGGATACTATCCTGGTAAATATATCTACCATTGAATACAGTTGTTTCTCTTGTCTATTAATTCCTGTGTTTTGCCTGTCCCTCTCCTTCAGCTCTTCTGCTGCGTGCAAAATCTCTAACACAGTACACTCCTCAGAGCCTGGCAGGGATAAATTAACCAATTGTAAAAGCCGAAGAATAGCCAATTACAGTATCTAAAACTGACTCCTGCTGAAGTTGTATGATGATGATATTGGATTTATACCCCTCCCTTCACTCTGAATCTCAGAGAGGCTCACAATCTCCTTTACCTTCCTCCCCCACAACAGACACCCTGTGAGGTAGATGAAGATATTGGATTTATATCCCGCCCTCCACTCCGAAGAGTCTCAGAGCGACTCACAATCTCCTTTACCTTCCTCCCCACAACAGACACCCTGTGAGGTAGATGAAGATATTGGATTTATATCCCGCCCTCCACTCCGAAGAGTCTCAGAGCGGTCACAATCTCCTTTCCTTTCCTTCCCCACAACAGACACCCTGTGAGGTAGATGAAGATATTGGATTTATATCCCGCCCTCCACTCCGAAGAGTCTCAGAGCGGCTCACAATCTCCTTTACCTTCCCCCCCCCCAACAACAGACACCCTGTGATGTAGATGAAGATCCTGGATTTATATCCCACCCTCCACTCCAAAGAGTCTCAGACTGGCTCACAATCTCCTTTCCCTTCCTCCCCCACAACAGACACCCTGTGAGGTGGGTGGGGCTGAGAGAGCTCTGACAGAAGCTGCCCTTTCAAGGACAACCTCTGCCAGAGCTCTGGCTGACCCAAGGCCATTCCAGCAGCTGCAAGTGGAGGAGTGGGGAATCAAACCCAGTTCTCCCAGATAAGAGTCCGCACATTTAACCACTGCACCAAGCTGCCACTCATCTTTCCTACTCTACTTTAACAGAGCCACGGGGTGGGAACCGCAGCTCAGCGGTAGAGCATCTTTCTCACATGCACAAGGTTTCATCCCTGGCACCTCAAGTAGTATTCTCACAATTTTCATTGCTTAATCTCACCATTTTTTTTAAAAGAAAATAACATTTAAAATAAAAAAACTGTAAATTAAAAATGTAAATAGTTTCAAGTTTCTTCACTTCTCCTACAATTCTGTTTTTAAATATTTTTGGGGGAGGGGGCACTAGTGGGCAGCACGCCTAGGGCACCAAAAACCCTAGCGCCAATCCTGCCTAGGGGCCTCCTCAGGGTTTAATCCAGCACTGGCTCCACGGAACTTAATCTGAGGTAGATGTTCCTGCAACTGCAGTCACCTGACTTACAGACCCTTGCATGCAGAAGGACCCCGGTTCAGTCCTCAGCACCCCCAGTTCAAAGGCTCTCAGGCAACAGGCACTGAAAAAGATGCCTCCCTCTGCCAAAGACCCTGGACAGATTCCACCAATCAGAGAACACCCGGTCGAGCTAGAGGGACCTGTGGTCTCAGCAGATGCCTTGGGCACTTACCAGTGTGTTCGAAGAGGTATAGTCCTCTGCGGATTTATCTGGAAGAAGAAGATTTGAAATTATTCTCATTATTTGCACACGCAAGATCAGCAGCTCAAAAGGTGGCCAAGTAAAAAAAAAAATGTGAAAAGCAATCAATGCTGCTCACAGAGCCAGTTTGGCGCAGCGGTTAAGTGCATGGACTCTTATCTGGGAGAACCGGGTTTGATTCCCCACTCCTCCACTTACAGCTGCTGGAACGGCCTTGGGGCAGCTGTCCTTGAAAACGCAGCTGCTGTGAAAGCTCTCTCAGCCCCACCCACCTCACAGGGTGTCTGTTGTGGGGGAGGAAGGTCAAGGTGATAAGTGCGTGGACTCTTATCTGGGAGAACCGGGTTTGATTCCCCACTCCTCCACTTACAGCTGCTGGAACGGCCTTGGGCCAGCTGTCCTTGAAAACGCAGCTGCTGGGAGAGCTCTCTCAGCCCCACCCACCTCACAGGGTGTCTGTTGTGGGGGAGGAAGGTCAAGGTGATAAGATAGATGATAGAGGGATGATAGATGAGAGACAGACATTCAAGATAGATGATAGAGAGATGAGAGAAAGACAGACAGACAGAGAGAAGTATTGTCAAACCACTTTTGACTTACGGCAACCTTATGAATTAATGTCCTCCAAAACATTTTGGAGGGCTTTAATTTATAGGTTCTCAGTAACTCAGAAGTGACTTGATGATACTTATCCGCCCCCCCCCCCCCCACACACACACACCTCGGTTTCGGATTGCACTTTTCAATTGCAAGACACCACTTGACCTTAATGAGATATGCTAATTTATCCTTGCTTTAAGCTATATGTTTAGAATTTGTAATCAGAGACTCCAGCTGGGTTTTGTTTTGTTTTTCCTTTAACTGAAGCAGCCAGTCCAAGGCGTTCATAAGAACATCAGAAGAGCCCTGCTGGATCAGACCAGTGGTCCATCTTGTCCAGCATCCTGTCTCACACAGTGCCAATCAGTTCCCCTGGATGGCCAACAATGGGGGACAAAGACCTTCACAAGAACATAAGAAGAGCCCTGCTGGATCAGACCAGTGGTCCATCAAGTCCAGCTTCCTGTCTCACACAGTGCCAATCAGTTCCTCTGGATGGCCAAAAATGGGGAACAAAGACCTTCACAAGAACATCAGAAGAGCCCTGCTGGATCAGACCAGTGGTCCATCTAGTCCAGCTTCCTGTCTAACACAGTGCCAATCAGTTCCTCTGGATGGCCAACAATGGGGGACAAAGACCTTCACAAGAACATAAGAAGAGCCCTGCTGGATCAGACCAGTGGTCCATCTAGTCCAGGTTCCTGTCTCACACAGTGCCAATCAGTTCCTCTGGATGGCCAACGATGGGGGACAAAGACCTTCACAAGAACATAAGAAGAGCCCGGCTGGATCAGACCAGTGGTCCATCAAGTCCAGCTTCCTGTCTCACACAGTGCCAATCAGTGACCAACCAGTTCCTCTGGACATCCAACAACAGGGAACAGTGGTCGAGGCCTTTCCTTAATATTAAGTACATATGAAGAGGATTAGGTGTTCATAAGAACATCAGAAGAGCCGTGCTGGATTAGACCAGTGGTCCATCTAGTCCAGCTTCCTGTCTCACACAGTGCCAACCAGTTCCTCTGGACATCCAACAACAGGGAACAGTGGTCAAGGCCTTTCATTAATATTAAGTACATATGAAGAGCCGTGCTGGATCAGACCAGTGGTCCATCTAGTCCAGCTTCCTGTCTCACACAGTGCCAATCAGTTCCCCTGGATGGCCAACAATGGGGGACAAAGACCTTCACAAGAACATAAGAAGAGCCCTGCTGGATCAGACCAGTGGTCCATCAAGTCCAGCTTCCTGTCTCACACAGTGCCAATCAGTTCCTCTGGATGGCCAAAAATGGGGAACAAAGACCTTCACAAGAACATCAGAAGAGCCCTGCTGGATCAGACCAGTGGTCCATCTAGTCCAGCTTCCTGTCTAACACAGTGCCAATCAGTTCCTCTGGATGGCCAACAATGGGGGACAAAGACCTTCACAAGAACATAAGAAGAGCCCTGCTGGATCAGACCAGTGGTCCATCTAGTCCAGCTTCCTGTCTCACACAGTGCCAATCAGTTCCTCTGGATGGCCAACGATGGGGGACAAAGACCTTCACAAGAACATAAGAAGAGCCCTGCTGGATCAGACCAGTGGTCCATCAAGTCCAGCTTCCTGTCTCACACAGTGCCAATCAGTGACCAACCAGTTCCTCTGGACATCCAACAACAGGGAACAGTGGTCGAGGCCTTTCCTTAATATTAAGTACATATGAAGAGGATTAGGTGTTCATAAGAACATCAGAAGAGCCGTGCTGGATTAGACCAGTGGTCCATCTAGTCCAGCTTCCTGTCTCACACAGTGCCAACCAGTTCCTCTGGACATCCAACAACAGGGAACAGTGGTCAAGGCCTTTCATTAATATTAAGTACATATGAAGAGCCGTGCTGGATCAGACCAGTGGTCCATCTAGTCCAGTATCCTGTCTCGCATGACGGTGCTCAGCCACTCTGGGCCTAGAGGCCAAGGCCTTCCCCTGATGTTGTCTCCCAGCTCAGGGATTCAAAGGCTTCGTGCCTTTGAATGTGGAGGTTCCCCTCAGTCACCATGGCTAGTAGCCACTGATAGACCGCTCCTCCATGAATCTGTCTCGTCCCCTTTTCAAGCTGCTCCCTCCTCCATGTTCTCCTCACAACCACCACCCTACGAGGCAGGCTAGCAGGAGAGAGAGTCACTGGCCCAAGGTCCCCTAGCAAACTTCCACGGCGCAGCTGGGCTTTGAATCAGAGCCTGCCAGATCCTGTCCCAAAACTATAACGGCTACACCACCCAAGCTCTTGCAAAAGCCATTTGTGCCGGATCCCCAACTGCCCACCTGTGAAACTCATATACTTCTGACTGTTGGAGGTCTTTTTCGAATTGTAGAACTCTAGCACATCGAGTACCGCTTGAGGGTTCTTCTTCTGCTCCGACTTGGTGATGTTGGAGGTTTGGAGCAAGCGGGCCCATTGCTCCGGCATGCCCTAGGGGAAAGAGGAGAGCGGTCAGCATCTTCTACTCTTCCGCCAAAGATTTTCCCGATGGGAATAGATCACTCCTGCTAAACAACCAGACTGGCCGATAGGCGGCAGCGTAGGCTCTGCTGGCAACGGTTTGATGCCACTTCTGTTTAAATATTTATTGGTTTAGGTCAGGGAAGGGGAAAAGGGGAAGGGAAGGAAGGGAAAGGGAATAACATATATTCAAAATTTCACATAGCTCCACTATAGCACAAACTGCGAGAGCCAGTTTGAGGTAGTGGTTAAGTGTGTGGACTCTTATCTGGGAGAACCGGGATTGATTCCCCACTCCTCCACTTGCAGCTGCTGGAATGGCCTTGGGTCAGCCAGAGCTCTCTTATCTGGGAGAACTGGGTTTGATTCCCCACTCCTCCACTTGCAGCTGCTGGAATGGCCTTGGGTCAGCCAGAGCTCTCTTATCTGGGAGAACCGGGTTTGATTCCCCACTCCTCCACTTGCAGCTGCTGGAATGGCCTTGGGTCAGCCAGAGCTCTCTTATCTGGGAGAACCGGATTTGATTCCCCACTCCTCCACTTGCAGCTGCTGGAGTGGCCTTGGGTCAGCCATAGCTCTCTTATCTGGGAGAACCAGGTTTGATTCCCCACTCCTCCACTTGCAGCTGCTGGAATGGCCTTGGGTCAGCCAGAGCTCTCTTATCTGGGAGAACCGGGTTTGATTCCCCACTCCTCCACTTGCAGCTGCTGGAATGGCCTTGGGTCAGCCAGAGCTCTCTTATCTGGGAGAACCAGGTTTGATTCCCCACTCCTCCACTTGCACCTGATGGAATGGCCTTGGGTCACCCAGAGCTCTCTTATCTGGGAGAACCAGGTTTGATTCCCCACTCCTCCACTTGCAGCTGCTGGAATGGCCTTGGGTCACCCAGAGCTCTCTTATCTGGGAGAACCAGGTTTGATTCCCCACTCCTCCACTTGCAGCTGCTGGAATGGCCTTGGGTCACCCAGAACTCTCTTATCTGGAGAACCAGATTTGATTCCCCACTTCTCCACTTGCACCTGCTGGAATGGCCTTGGGTCAGCCATAACTCTTTTAGGAGTTGTCCTTGAAAGGGCAGCTTCTGCGAGAGCTCTCTCAGCCCCACACACCTGACAGGGTGTCTGTTGTGGGGGGAGAAGATATAGGAGATTGTAAGCCACTCTGAGTCTCTGCTTCAGAGAGAAGGGCGGGGTATAAATCTACAATTCTTCTTCATCTTCTTAGGTTCTATTATTTCCATTTCATTATAGCATTTCTGCAAGTCTGTTATCAATTATTTTAAACCTTGTATTACCTTGTAATTAGGGACCCTTACAGCTTGAAACGCATTTGATATGTGGGTGAAACGTAAAATTATTTTAAAAGTGTTCTGGGTCCAGTCACTTATATTTATCCATTCATAAAGTGGTAGAAGAAGACGACGGCAGTTTTATACCCTGTCCTTCTCTCTGAATCAGAGACTCAGAGCAGCTCACAATCTCCTATATCTTCTCCCCCCACAACGGACACCCTGTGAGGTGGGTGGGGCTGAGAGAGCTCTCACAGCAGCTGCCCTTTCAAGGACAACTCGTACAAGAGCTATGGCTGACCCAAGGCCATTCCAGCAGCTGCAAGTGGAGGAGTGGGGAATCAAACCCGGTTCTCCCAGATAAGAGAGCTCTGACTGACCCAAGGCCATTCCAGCAGCTGCCAGTGGAGGAGTGGGGGAATCAAACCCGGTTCTTCCAGATAAGAGAGCTCTGACTGACCCAAGGCCATTCCATCAGCTGCAAGTGGAGGAGTGGGGAATGAAGCCCGGTTCTCCTAGATAAGAGAGCTCTGGCTGACCCAAGGCTATTCCAGCAGCTGCAAGTGGAGGAGTGGGGAATCAAACCCGGTTCTCCCAGATAAGAGAGCTATGGCTGCCCCAAGGCCATTCCAGCAGCTGCAAATGGAGGAGTGGGGACTCAAACCCGATTCTCCCAGATAAGAGAGCTCTGGCTGACCAAAGGCCATTCCAGCAGGTGCAAGTGGAGGAGTGGGGAACCAAGCCCGGTTCTCCCAGAAAAGAGTTGGCGCGCTGAACCACTACACCAAACTGGCTCTGTCAGTAGTCAAAGTTCTTTTATGTTGCGCATGTTGTTTTCTCTCAGTAGTTTAGCTGGCATGTCCATTTCTGCTGTTTCCAGCATTTTCGTCAAAAGTTCCTCTTTTGTAGGGATGTTATTATGGACTGCATTTTCGGACTGACTTTATTCCCATGGAATCGTGGGGAACCGCGGATCACCAGGACGGAATTGTACTCTGCCTTGAACCAATGAGTGTTTGTGGCGCAAAACTCAACCGCAGTGATTTGGTAGGGACTCAGGGGGTGTTCCGGGTGCATGTATATAAGCGGGGGGGTCCCGGGTCTGCCATGCTGCCCACTGAGTGTAGTTACTAATAAAGCACATCCTTCGTTGAACTCCTCTATGTTGAGCCCAGTATTCTACAGATGTGCATTTTCTTCCAGTATTTAGAATATGCTATCCCGGTTGCCGTAATTATACGCAGGCGTGATGTCACTTCTGGAAGTGATGCCAGGAATTGCCAGAAATGTTATGGCTTGATCATAGCATTTC
The DNA here is from genome assembly GCF_032191835.1 of Heteronotia binoei. NCBI lineage: Eukaryota > Metazoa > Chordata > Lepidosauria > Squamata > Gekkonidae > Heteronotia > Heteronotia binoei. The sequence goes on along the minus strand of NC_083225.1, from coordinate 188,806,625 downwards.
CGGAGATTCCTAGAGAGCTGCGACGTCACTTCCGGGATTTACAGGAAGTGACATCACACAGTCGGATTTAAAAAGAAACATTCTCTCTCCACTGCCCAGGAGTAGGGAAGTAGAGGATCCCTGCCAGCAACCCAGTTTTCCACCCCGTTCCCATCCTCCTTACTGTGAATTCGCCTGTGACCGCATCAAATCCGACATGAATCGTGTGCTCGAAGTCCGAAGGCAGGGAGATCTCTGGCCGTTCTTTCTCCTTCTTTTTGTTGGCTGTTTGAAAAAGAAGGGGGGGGAGGAAGAAGAAAACCATCAAAAAGCCAAAGTGGGCTACAGCGACAGACAGCCCCCGGCCAGATGTTGAAGGGCTTTGAAAGCTACCCATGGAAGTCCCTAAAGATTCCCTGCTGGTCTTTGTATTCAGTTCCCTCTGGAAGGAAGAACCAAGGGGGGAAAAGATGCTAAGCAAGAGTTCTGAATCACCGGCATCCTCAGAGGTAAGTTAGCACAGTCTCTATGTTATTGAGAAGGGAAGCCTTTGCAAATGGCAAGATGTTTGGTGCTTACTGTAATCCTAAACACAGTTTCTGGGAAGAAGCCCCACTGAATAAAACACATTTTATTTCTGATTAGACCTGCTTCGGATTGACCCCTGTAGCTGCCTTTTGTATATCCACAAATACCTAATACACCAAGCTCTCTCTCTATATATATAAATGAAACCTGGTGGGCTTGTAACTTTGTTTTTTTTTTTTGGGGGGGGGGGGGAGACTTGACATGGAGATTTTCATGGCATATGGACACTTTGTAAACACATTGGCTCTGGGGGTCCGAAAATACGTGGGGTGGGGACAAAAATCAGATTCTATTTGCCCCCGCTGGCCCATCACAAATGCAAACAGATCTCCTGCATACAATTATAGTGATCTCGTCGTGCCAGGCACGAATGCAGAATTCAAGATACTTTTTTACGTCATCGTAAGATTACAAAAACAATATGAACATATGAAGCTGCCTTCTACTGAATCAGACCCTCGGTCCATCGAAGTCAGTCTTGTCTACTCAGACTGGCAACGGCTCTCCAGGGTCTCAAGCTGAGGTTTTTCACACCTATTTGCCTGGACCCTTTTAGTTGGAAATGCCGGGGATTGAACCTGGGACCTTCTGCTTACCAAGCAGATGCTCTACCACTGAGCTACAGCCCCATTCATGGCTCTGCAGGATCTCTAGCTGAGGTTATTCACGCCTACTTGGTTGGCCCCTTTCCTGGAGCGTCGGGACCTAGCAACGGTGATCCATGCGACGGTCACCTCACGATTGGACTACTGTAACGCCCTCTACATGGGGCTGCCTCTGTGCCGGACCCGGAAGTTACAGCTAGTGCAGAACGCGGCGGCCAGGCTGTTACTTGGTCTCCCAAGATGGGAACATGTACGGCCGGGGCTACGCGAACTGCACTGGTTACCGATTGTATACCGGGTCCAGTACAAAGTGCTGGTTATCACCTTTAAAGCCCTATATGGCCGAGGACCAGCCTACCTGAAGGACCGTCTCTCCCCGTATGAACCCCAGAGCACTGAGGTCAGTAGGAAAGAACAGACTGACTACCCCTGGGCCAAGACAAATTAAACTACAGAATACTCGCTCTCGGGCCTTTTCGGCCGCAGCCCCACATCTCTGGAACCAACTCCCAGAGGAGGTGCGGGCCCTGCGGAACCTTGATCAGTTCCGCAGGGCCTGCAAGACCACCCTTTTTAAATTAGCTTATGAATAACTGAAAATCCGCCATCAGCATCAACTAGAAGAGTGTCAAGGATAGCGTCATAAAATGTTTTAGTTAATTGTTTTAATTCAGGCGTTTAAGGTTAGTTTAATGTTAATTTAATGTTTCTAGTGTAACTGTTTTATTGTTGGTGCACCATTGGTCACCGTATTGTTAGCCGCCCTGAGCCTGCTTCGGCGGGGGAGGGCGGGGTACAAATAAAATTTATTATTATTATTATTATTATTATTATTATTATTGCCTGGACCCTTTTTGTTGGAGATGCCAGGGACTGAACCTGGGACCTTCTGCTTACCAAGCAGATGCTCTACCACTGAGCCACCGTCCCTCCCCTTAAAATATGCTATTTTTTAGCCCCTAGTTACAACAGAGATTCTTTAGGGTTGAGAAATACCTGGAGATTTGGGGGGCGGAGCCCGGGGAGGAGAGGGTTTGGGGAGGGGAGGGGCCTCAGGAGGGCATAACGCCACAGATCCTGCTCTTCTTTCTTCAGGGGAACCGATCTTGTTCATCTGGAAACCAACTGTAATAGCAGGAGATCTCCAGGTGTCAGCTGGAGGATGGCAACCCTGGCTCTTACCCTTTAATTCATTATCAATGGATGGATGCCAAGGTGCCTTCTAATGTTCTAATTTTAATTGTTAGCAGACTTGGAAATCCTGACTAGGCAGAAAGCCAGAATATAAATTTTGCAAACACATAAAACTTGAATGAACTGAGTTACGTTCGCATCTAAGCGGGCGTGTTATCAAAACCTAAAACGGGTCTGTTGTAAATACTGAAAGAGACGCAAATGCAACCGGACGCTCATTTTTATTCTTCCAATTAGGGCTTTTAAAAACAAATCATTAAGTCAAGCCACAGAACAAACATTGGTGGCAAGACACAGCAAACAAGAGGAGCAAATCAAAGGAGAAATAAAATAACGAGGACCATAGTTCCAGTTCAGCAAAACTGATTAGAAAGTGGAAATGTGTTTCCTCACGCTTTTTCGTTGTTCGTTGCCCTACCAAAGCCAAAAACATCCTCAAAGAGAAAATAGCTACCTCTCCATACTGACCTACCCATCAAAACTGCCCTTCCAGCGATTAATCTCTGAAAGCAATCCATTTAAAAGTCCAGTTTTTTCTTTTAAAAATTCAATTCTTTATACAACACCTGGGGACCTTGGCGGTAAACACAGACAGAAAACTCGCATTCACATACGAAAGCGTCTTCACAACCTCAGCTCTTAATTGAAATTTTAATACTCCTGTGGAGTCGTTCCAACACCGCAAAGTTTCTCTCTTCCCGTTCTGGGCTGGCCTCTTTTCCGTCTATAGTGTGGGAGTGATGAAATCATTACCCTCACCTGAAAACTCCTAGTTCAGGCCATCTGTGTCTCAAGCCAGTTAGCAGTAGGAAGAAATACAGGTGTTTCCCAAAACAGTTAATTTCCTCCTGTAGGTATTTGCTACTAAGAACCCAGAAAGCAGGCCATGGTGATACATGCACCATGGGGATTTTGGAGCAAGCGTGGAAAAGGAAAGGGGCGTACGTGTGGGTTTTCTTACATGAACCACTTATTTTTCTCCCTCTCTGCGCTGGACCAAACTTTTCTTTGTTGATCTCTTTTTGTAATGTATTACCAGGGGTGGAATTCTAGCAGGAGCTCCTTTGCATATTAGGCCACACCACCCTGATGTAGCCAATCCTTACGAAAAAGAGCCTTGTAAGCTCTTGGAATTCACTGCCACAGGAAGTGGTGGCGGCCACAAGCATAGCCACCTTCAAGAGGGGTTTAGATAAAACTATGGAGCAGAGGTCCATCAGTGGCTATTAGCCACAGTGTGTGTGTGTATATATATATATATATATATATATATATATATATATATATATATATATATATATATATAAAAAAAAAATTTGCCACTGTGTGACACAGAGTGTTGGACTGGAGGGGCCATTGGCCTGATCCAACATGGCTTCTCTTATGTTCTTATGTGACACAGAGTGTTGGACTGGATGGGCCATTGGCCTGATCTAACATGGCTTCTCTTATGTTCTTATGTTCTCTTGGAGGATTGGCTACATCAGGGGGGTGCGGCCTAATATGCAAAGGAGCTCCTGCTAGAATTCCATCCCTGCATGTTACAGACCAGCCAATATGAGAACTGAAGCGGATGTTTAAGACCACCGAACGCCATCTTTTAAATTGTATTCAAATGAGCACCTGAATTGTTTCTAACGTAATGGTTTTTAACTCAAATGTTTAACTCGATGTTTTATTGCCGTTTCTTTATAATCTGTCAGCCTCCCCAAGCCTGCTTTGGTAAGGAAGGCAGGATACAAATCAAATAAACCTAACCTAACCCAAGCGGCCTTGTGGCGCAGAGTGGTAAAGCTGCAGTACTGCAGTCTGAGCTCTCTGCTCACAACCTAAGTTCGATCCCGGCGGAAGCTGGGTTCAGGTCGCCGGCTCCAGGTTGACTCAGCCTTCCATCCTTCTGAGGTTGGTCAAACGGGGACCCAGCTTGCTGTGGGGAAAGTGCAGAGGACCGGGGAAGGCAATGGCAAACCACTCCGTTAAAAAAATCAGCGGTGAAAACGTCGTGACGCGATGTCACCCCAGAGTGGTGCTTGCACAGGGGATTTCCTTTTAACCCAGAATAAGTAGGGATGCCAGACTCAAAATAAGTGGGACCTACGGATCCTTCAGAATTACTGCTCCGGACCACAGAGATGGGTTTCCCTGGAGAAAACAGATGCTTTGGAGAATGGATTTGATGGCGTTATACTCACACTGAGTTCCCTATCCTTCCCAGACTCCATCCCCAAATCTCCAGGAGTTTCCCAACCTGAATATGACAACCCTATTCCCCCCACATCCCACGCTGTTGACCCAGGGAGACCTCCAGCACTAAGAATAATTAAGAAGAAGAACTGCAGATTTATACCCCGCCCTTCTCTCTGAATCAGAGACTCAGAGCGGCTCACAATCTCCTTTATCTTCCCTCCCTCCCATAACAGACACCCTGTGAGGTGGGTGCGGCTGAGAGAGCTCTTACAGCAGCTGCCCTTTCAAGGACAACCTCTGTGAGAAGCTATGGCTGACCTGAAGCCATTCCAGCAGCTGCAAGTAGAGGAGTGGGGAATCAAACCCGATTCTCCCAGAGAAGAGTCCACACACTTAACCACTACACCAAACTGGCTCTCTAGGAGATATCGGGTTTATATCCCGCTCTCCACTCTCAATCTCAGAGTCTCAGCGTGGCTCACAATCTCCTTTATCTTCCCTACCCCCCCACAACAGACACCCTGTGAGGTGGGTGTGGCTGAGAGAGCTCTTACAGTAGCTGCCTTTTCAAGGACAACCTCTGTGAGAAGCTATGGCTGACCTGAAGCCATTCCAGCAGCTGCGAGTGGAGGAGGGGGGAATCAAACCCGGTTCTCCCAGAGAAGAGTCCACACACTTAACCACTACACCAGACTGGCTCTCTAGAAGGAGATATCGGGTTTATATCCCGCTCTCCACTCTCAATGTCAGAGTCTCAGCGTGGCTCACAATCTCCTTTATCTTCCCTACCCCCCACAACAGACACCCTGTGAGGTGGGTGCGGCTGAGAGAGCTCTTACAGTAGCTGCCTTTTCAAGGACAACCTCTGTGAGAAGCTATGGCTGACCTGAAGCCATTCCAGCAGCTACGAGCGGAGGAGGGGGAAATCAAACCCGATTCTCCCAGAGAATCCACACATTTAACCACTACACCAAACTGGCTCTCCCAGATTGGGTTACCATCCTCTTAAGCCAGAGGGTAGCTCTCCAGATGTTTTTTGCCTACAACTCCCATCAGCCCCAGCCAGCATGGCCAATAGCTGGGGCTGATGGGAGTTGTAGGCAATAAACCATCTGGAGAGCTACCCTTGGCCACCCCTACTCTAAGCTTTGGTTACCATCCTCTAGGTGGGGCCTGAGGTAGGGTTGCCATCTCCAGGTTGGGGAATACCTGGAGTTTTGGACGGTGGAGCCTGAAGATGGTGGAGTTTGGGGAGGGGTATAATGCCACAGAGGTCACCTTCCAAAGCGGCCATTTTCTCCCACTGAACTGATCCCCATCGCTTGGCAATCAGAGGGAATCCCAAGAGATCTCCAGCTACCATGGGCTCCACCCCCAAGTCTCCATGTATTCCCCAAGCTAGAACAGGTCACCCAATTGCTACCGCCTCTTCCTCCTCTTCCACTTTCCCCGGTGTTTATAGCAGGAGTGGGGAACCTTTTTTTCTGCCAAGAGCCATATGGATATTTAGAACATCATTTGCGGGCCATAAAAAATTATCAACTTAAAAAAACAGCACTCCACGGAGGGAGAATGATTCCGGCCGGCAAAATTAATGCAAGTAATTGTTTTTCTATTTGAAGTCATGTGGTGAGAGCATAATCTGGCTAGGGCTGCCAACCCCAGGTGGGGGCAGGGGATCCCCCCGTTTGGAGGCCCTCCTCCCACTTCAGGGTCATCAGAAAGCGGGGGGAGGGGAGGGAAATTTCTGCTGGGAACCCTATTATTCCCTATGGAGATTTATTCCCATAGAGAATAATGGAGAATTGATCCGCGGGTATCTGGGGCTCTGGGAGGGCTGTTTTTGAGGTAGAGGCACCAGATTTTCAGTATAGCATCTAGTGTCTCTCCCCAAAGTACCCTCCAAGTTTCAAAAAGATTGGACAAGGGAGTCCAATTCTATGAGCCCCCAAAAAAGGTGCCCCTATCCATGATTTCCTATGGAAGGAAGGCTGGCAAGCCAGGTCCTAGAGAAGCTGCCATAAGGCTCAGTTCAGCCTAGCAATCCCCAAGGGCCACATCAAGTGACCTCGAGGGCTTTATACAGCCCTCAGGACGGAGGTTCCCCACCCCTGGTTTATAGGGATTGGCAGGTAGGCCATCTTCTGGCACTACATCGTGGGATTTCCTTTGTTCTTGAAACTAAAAACAAAAACTCCCCTTCACTTTTCCAGGGCTTTTTTTTTTGTAGCAGGAACTCCTTTGCCTCCTAGGCCACACCTCCCTGATGCAGCCAATCCTCCAAGAGCTTCCAGGGCTCTTTGTACGGGGCCTCCTGTAAGCTCCAGGAGGATTGGTTGCATCGGGGTTGTGGCCTAATATGTAAAGGAGTTCCTGCTTCAAAAAAAGCCCTGCACTTTTCCTTTTCACTTCTGAAGTTCCCCAGCGAATTCACCCAGGTTTCCACCTGATCCTTAGGTGGCCTTCCTTGTATACTGTGTGATCTGCACAGGAAGGGGCCATGTTCCAGATTACATGTATCCAGGGGTGGGACTCTAGCAGGAGCTCCTTTGCATATTAGGCCACTCCCCCCTAGTGTAGCCAATCCTCCGAGAGCTTACAGAAAAGAGCCTTGTAAGCTCTTGGAGGATTGGCTGCATCAGGAGTGTGTGGCCTAATACGCAAAGGAGCTCCTGCTAGAATTCCACCCCTGCATGTATTATAATTGTTGGTTTTGTGCAGCTGAATCTGTGAGCTTGGGAAAGCAACGGGTAGGGCTTGTTGTCCTGGGCACAGAGAAGTGAAGCTGAATGACTTCCACTGGCAAAACTGATTTTGACCATTATTTTTACTTTCGCTCCCAAGTGAAGGCAACACAGTATGAACTCACTTTCCCAATGGAATGTTAAATGATAAGATAAATTGTGGAAAATGCAGATTACCTCTTTTTAGGGAGCTGATGGTGACTAAACAGGGGGGGAGGAGGAGGAGGGGAAGAAGAAGAAGAAGAAGAAGAAGAAGAAGAAGAAGAAGAAGAAGAAGAAGAAGAAGAAGAAGAAGAAGAAGAAGAAGAAGAAGAAGAAGAAGAAGAAGAAAAGAAGAAGAAGAAGAAGAAGAAGAAGAAGAAGAAGGAGAAAACAAAGGAAAAGAAGACGACTGCAGATTTATACCCTGCCCTTCTCTCTGAATCAGAGACTCAGAGCGGCTTACAATCTCCTATATCTCCTCCCCCCCACAACAGAAGAAGAAGAAGACCACAGATTTATACCCTGCCCTTCTCTCTGAATCAGAGACTCAGAGTGGCTTACAATCTCCTATATCTCCTTCCCCCACAACAGACATCCCGTGAGGTGGGTGGGGCTGAAAGAGTTTCTCCCAGAAGCTGCCTTCAAGGACAGCTCCTGCGATAGCTATGGCTAACCCAAGGCCATTCCAGCAGGTGCAAGTGGAGGAGTGGGAAATCAAACCCGGTTCTTCCAGAAAAGAGTCCGCACTACACCACTACACCAAACTGGAAGGGGAAGCTAGCATTGCTATTTCTACCCCAGAAAGGTCCCATGAGCGGGCAGATGTCCAAAAGGTGCAACTTTCCCCTCCAATCATGGAAATGCAGTGGAGGGGGATGCCACACAGTTGAATTTCTGCCTGCCATAAGGCATTTTGGTGCCTAAACCAGGATGGGGGTGGGGAGTCTAGCATAACCATCTCTACCACAGAAAGCTTCTATGAGCAGGCAAAAGTCCAACAGGTGCAGTTCTCCCCCCCTCCAATACGGAAAGGATTTCCGCCTGCCACGTGGCTCTCTGACAAGACCCTTTGCGAGTCAACAGATGCCTCTTGTGAGGCACACTTCTGAAAGCAGTTCTCTCGTTAGGAGCCCTTTCTGTCACGGGGCCCCTCTCCAAGTCACGCAAGCGGGTTAAAAACATGACTGGTGGGTATTAAGGGAACTATATTTATTACCTTAAAACTCCTGTTAAATAAATAGGAGTTAAAACTCTTCGGCAGAAAGGATTATAGCAACAGATGAACGGCAGATGGTTTGCCTTTGACCAAATCTGCGTGACTTTTGAGGCCCAAGCCTGGGCGTATTATTAAAATATTAACGTTCCGAAGCGTGCGGTATGGGTTTATGGGGATTAGTGGTTTAAAGGCCCACTGAGCCGTGCTCCACCATTTAATCTCTCCTGATAGCATTTGTGAGGTGGTTTATCCACAAATGATATCAAAAAGGGGCTAAAACTTACATTCTGGATTCTTGGGATGCAAGTTCCACTGCAAGTCTTGGTTTATAATGCATACGGATGAACCCAAGAAAATGCTCAATTGTATTCAGGGGCGGAATTCTAGCAGGAGCTCCTTTGCATATTAGGCCACACCCCCTTGATGTAGTCAATCCTCCAAGAGCTTACAAAAAAAGAGCCTTGTAAACTCTTGGAGGATTGGCTTATATCAGGGGTGTGTGGCCTAATATGCAAAGAAGCTCCTGCTAGATGAAATTGCTGAGCAGCCCGGTTAAAATGGATAAAAGGAAGTACTCCTTCTCCCAAAGGGTGATTAACATGTGGAATTCACTGCCACAGGAGGTGGTGGCGGCCACAAACATAGCCACCTTCAAGAGGGGTTTAGATAAAAATATGGAGCAGAGGTCCATCAGTGGCTATTAGCCACAGTGTGTATATTTATGTGTGTGTGTGTGTGTGTGTATTTTTTTGGCCACTATGTGACACAGAGTGTTGGACTGGATGAGCCATTGGCCTGATCCAACATGGCTTCTCTTATGTTCTTATGTGACACAGAGTGTTGGACTGCATGGGCCATTGGCCTGACCCAACATGGTTTCTCTTATGTTCTTAGAATTCAACCCCTGATTGTATTACACATTTCTATGCCATGCATCTTCCAGAGGGAAGAAAGCAGACCATAACCTTCTCCCCCCACTTTTATCCTCACAACAATCTTATGACTAGAGCATTTCTTGTAGCAGGAACTCCTTTGCATATTAGGCCACACACACCCTGATGTAGCCAATCCTTCAAGAGCTTAGAGGGCTCTTAGTGCAGGGCCTGCTGTAAGCCCAGGAGGACTGGCTACATCAAAGGTGTGTGGCCTAATATGAAAAAGAGATCCTGCTACAAAAAAAGCCCTGCATGAAACAGACAGTGGTACAACTTGCAGACGTGACCAGCCTAGAGCCTCCCAGGGAACTCTGTGGCTGAGGGGGGATTCGAACTCAGGTCTCCCCCGGTCTTGGACTGATGCCTTAATCCAGCGGTCCCCAACCTTTTTGGCATCAGGGACCGGTTTTGTGGAAGACAATTTTTCCACGGACAGGGGCGGGGGCCGATAATTTCGGAATAATACAATTGTGCACTTTATTTCTATTAGCTTGGTGTGGTGGTTCAGTATGCAGACTCTTATCTGGGAGAACCGGGTTTGATTCCTCACTCCTTCACTTGCAGCTGCTGGAATGGCCTTGGATCAGCCATAGCTCTCACAGACCTGTCTTTGAAAGGGCAGATTCTGGGGAGAGCTCTCTCAGCCCCACCCACTTCACAGGGTGTCTGTTGTAGGGGAGGAAGGTAAAAGGAAATTGTGAGCTGCTCTGAGACTGACATTCGGAGTGGAGGGCAGGATATAAATCCAATGTTGTCATTGTCGTCGTCTTCTTATGGCTGCATTGTACTAATGAAATAATTATGAAATAATGAACTAATTATACAACTCATGGCCCGGTTGCTAACAGGCCACGGACCGGTACCAGTCCATGGCCCGGGCTTAGGGACCCCTGCCTTAATCACCTCTCATGATTAACAGATGAAGTTAAGCTAGATCTAACTTCTCTTACCGTGGACATTAGAAGAAATTCAGCTGAGCAAGCGGCTCAGTGTAAAAATTACAAATCTTGTTCTTCATTCCCTCCTCCCAGTTTCCTCTACCTTCCCTTCCTCCCCAGTCCTCAAATCTCTTACTAGGGGCCACCAAAATGTGAGGGCTGCTGGCACACGCACACCGGTTGGATTCCACTTAAATCCTTGCCGAAAACACACTACGCACAGAGCTTTGAAATCTTGAGCTGTGTCCGGCAGACATGTCTGTGCAAGACTCAAACGTTATTCGGCTGTGAACGCCAGATTTGTGAGGGGGGGGGGGTTCCTCACAGAAAACAACAGCAGGGAAAATAACCCAAACTGAAAATCAGGTTAGGGACCTTAAAAGGTGCAAGAAGAAGAAGAATTGCAGATTTATACCCCGCCGTTCTCTCTGAATCAGAGACTCAGAGGGGCCTACAATCTCCCATATCTTCTCCCCCCACCAACAGACACCCTGTGAGGTGAGTGAAGCTGAGAGGGCTCTCACAACAGCTGTCCTTTCAAGGAGAACTCCTGCGATAGCTATGGCTGACCCAAGGCCATTCCAGCAGCTGCAAGTGGAGAAGTGGGGAATCAAACCCGGTTCTCCCAGATAAGAGAGCTATGGCTGACCCAAGGCCATTCCAGCAGCTGCAAGTGGAGGAGTGGGGAATCCAACCCGGTTCTCCCAGATAAGAGAGCTGTGGCTGACCCAAGGCCATTCCAGCAGCTGCAAGTGGAGGACTGGGGAATCAAACCCGGTTCTCCCAGATAAGAGAGCTATGGGTGACCCAAGGCCATTCCAGCAGCTGCAAGTGGAGGAGTGGGGAATCAAACCCGGTTTCCCAGATAAGAGAGCTCTGGCTGACACAAGGCCATTCCAGCAGCTGCAAGTGGAGGAGTGGGGGAATCAAACCCGGTTCTCCCAGATAAGAGAGGTCTGGCTGACCCAAGGCCATGCCAGCAGCTGCAAGTGGAGGAGTGGGGAATCCAACCCGGTTCTCCCAGATAAGAGAGCTATGGCTGACCCAAGGCCATTCCAGCAGGTGCAAGTGAAGGAGTGGGGAATCAAACCCGGTTCTCCCAGATAAGAGAGCTCTGGCTGACCCAAGGCCATTCCAGCAGCTGCAAGTGGAGGAGTGGGGGAATCAAACCCGGTTCTCCCAGATAAGAGAGCTCTGGCTGACCCAAGGCCATTCCAGCAGCTGCAAGTAGAGGAGTGGGGAATCAAACCCGGTTCTCCCAGATAAGAGAGCTATGGCTGACCCAAGGCCATTCCAGCAGGTGCAAGTGAAGGAGTGGGGAATCAAACCCGGTTCTCCCAGATAAGAGCTCTGGCTGACCCAAGGCCATTCCAGCAGGTGCAAGTGGAGGAGTGGGGAATCAAACCCGGTTCTCCCAGATAAGAGTCCGCACACTTAACCAGTATACCAAACAAGCTCTCCATTGGGCAGCTAAAACATGAAATAAAACACAAATATCTGTTGCACAGTGCATTAAAATATTGGATTAAAAACCACACACAGAGAATACAAATAAAAGCTCAGGACGAAGTATACCGCAACAAATTTGGGTTGAACGAAAAATCAATCATGGCTGCACCGATATTTATAACCACAAAACCAGATGTGTTTCAGACCAGGAGGCCTTCTTCAGTGGTATAAATTGCACTAGCTCACACATAAAAATGTAAATATACAATATAGAAGAAGAAGACAACGACATTGGATTTATACCTCACCCTCCACTCTGAATCTCAGAGTCTCAAAGCGGCTCACAACCTCCTTTATCTTCCTCCCCCACAACAGACACCCTGTGAGGTAGATGAAGATATTGGATTTATATCCCGCCCTCCACTCCGAAGAGTCTCAGAGTGGCTCACAATCTCCTTAACCTTCCTCCCCCACAACAGACACCCTGTGAGGTAGATGAAGATATTGGATTTATATCCCGCCCTCCACTCCGAAGAGTCTCAGAGCGGCTCACAATCTCCTTTACCTTCCTCCCGCACAACAGACACCCTGTGAGGTAGATGAAGATATTGGATTTATATCCCGCCCTCCACTCCGAAGAGTCTCAGAGCGGCTCACAATCTCCTTTACCTTCCTCCCCCACAACAGACACCCTGTGAGGTAGATGAAGATATTGGATTTACATCCCGCCCTCCACTCCGAAGAGTCTCAGAGCGGCTCACAATCTCCTTTCCCTTCCTCCCCCACAACAGACACCCTGTGAGGTGGGTGGGGCTGGAGAGGGCTCTCCCAGCAGCTGCCCTTTCAAGGACAACCTCTGCCAGAGCTATGGCTGACCCAAGGCCATTCCAGCAGCTGCAAGTGGAGAAGTGGGGAATCAAACCTCGTTCTCCCAGATAATAGTCCATGCACTTAACCACTACACCAAATATAACTCTTTGGGGCCAAGAAAGCTATATATGTCACTGAAAAAAGTGTATAAACCACTATCTTGGCTATGGCTATTGCACACGAACGTACATTGGCAACAGTCAGTCTCAGTTACCTGGAGATCAGTTGTAATCCTAGGAGAACTCCAACCACCACCTGGAGAAAGCAATCCTACTCACAATAGCTATTTACATTTCATTAGATGTGTTTCGAACCTAGCCTACTTAACCCAAAAGAAAATCCCTCTGCTTTGTAATAAAATTTGCATCCAAGCATATCCGCTTATGAGTCTAGCCTTCATTTGCAATTCTAATTCAAGATTCTGTTGACTTCGTTATAATTTCTATGTGTTGCTTTGAAGGGAAAAAAAACTAAATCATTTGCCTGACCAAAAGAATAAGTTTGCAGATGACACTAAATTGTTCAGGGTGGTGAGAACCAGAGAGGATTGTGAGGCACTCCAAAGGGATCTATTGAGGCTGGGTGAGTGGGCGTCAACATGGCAGATGAGGTTCAATGTGGCCAAGTGCAAAGTAATGCACATTGGAGCCAAGAATCCCAGCTACAAATACAAGTTGATGGGGTGTGAACTGGCAGAGACTGGCCAAGAGAGAGAGCTTGGGGTTGTGGTAGATAACTCACTGAAAATGTCAAGACAGTGTGCGACTGCAATAAAAAAGGCCAACACCATGCTGGGAATTATTAGGAAGGGAACTGAAAACAAATCAGCCAGTATCATAATGCCCCTGTATAAATTGAAGGTGCGGTCACATTTGGAATACTATGTACAATTCTGGTCACTGGACCTCAAAAAGGATATTATAGCATTGGAAAAGTGCAGAAAAGGGCAACTAGAATGATTAAAGGTTTGGACACTTTCCCTATGAAGAAAGGTTAAAACACTTGGGGCTCTTTAGCTTGGAGAAATGTCCACTGCGGGGTGACATGATAGAGGTTTACAAGATTATGCATGGGATGGAGAAAACAGAGAAAGAAGTCCTTTTCTCCCTTTCTCACAATACAAGAACGCTTGGGCATTCAATGAAATTGCTGAGCAGTCAGGTTAAAACGGATAGAAGGAAGTACTTCTTCACCCAAAGGGTGATTAACATGTGGAATTAACATGAGGTGATTAACATGAGGAGCAGAGGTCCATCAGTGGTGATTAGCCACAGAGTGTGTGTGTGTGTGTGTGTGTGTGTGTATTTGGCCACTGTGTGACACAGAGTGTTGGACTGCATGGGTCATTGGCCTGATCCAACATGGCTTCTCTTATGTTCTTAATAGTCATAGGGTTTTTTCCAGGTCAGACGTGTTCTGCGGGTGGAAAATATTTTGCCATCCCCTGGAACCCAAAAAAAGCCCTAGATGGCATGGAGAGGCATTGATGTACTCTACCTATGGAATTTTGAGCTGTCACAGGTGAGACCTGCAAAAAAATTTTTTTTAAAAAAAAAGAGGCAGTCCCAGGTGTTAAATTGCATTAGAGATTCTTTGGGACACAGTTCAGCAAAACAATACAGAGAGATCGAGGAAGTAATCAGGGGAGATATCAGAAAGCTTTTGTTGCTATTGAGGAAGACACTTCTATAAAAGATACTTATCCTTCTGGTCCAGGATGAAGGAAACAGTGTAATTGAGTTAAGTAGGCTAGATTCAAAACACATTGAATCTAGTCTAGTCACATCACATCTAGTCCAGCATCCATTGGCCATGCTGGCTGGGGCTGATGGGAGTTGTAGGCAAAAAACATCTGGAGAGCTACCGTTGGCCACTCTAAAAGGCCAACAACAAGGCACAGAGACTGAGGCCTTCTTCCCCTGATCTTGCCTCCTGGCTCTGGGATTCAGAGATTTAGTGCTGCTGAACTTTTAGTCACCAGGGCTGCTAGGCCCTATCCTCACCTAATCCCCTTTTGAACCCATCTGGGCCTGCCTTCCGTAACTCTCTTCTCAGGCAGCAATTCTACATTTTAATCACTCGCTGGGTAGAGAAGTATTTCCATTTTTCTGCCCTGAATCCGCTGACCATCACCTTCATCGGGTGCCCTCGAGCGCTATCGTTTTGGGAGAGCGAGAAAAATTTCTCTTTGTCACACTCTTCTCCACTCCATGCATCATTTCATAAGCCTGCAAAAGAAGTTAGAAGGGGAGGGGGAAAACTGTAGGAGGGGGGGGGAAGTACTTTTGTCTCCCGGCAAGATAGAACGATAGAAACGGTCCCTCTTCTTCTTTTCCTCGGGATTGGGAGGCAGCGGTTTGGAGCCGTGGTTCAAGGTCCCTCCGTCTTTACTGCAGGCGCCTATCATGGTGCTGGTGTTCCTCATCGGGGGAGCCGGTGGCTTGTCTTCTGCTTCGGTCCCATTACTGGACATCTTCACCCAGCGGCCGCTTTAGCTAGAATCGAGAGGGAAGAAAGAGAATGTTGTGGTTTGGACCACGACTGGCCACTGAGGGCCACAACAGATGGGGGCACACAGGACCCCTTCTTCCTTCCTGTGGACAGGGGATCAGCTGTGGAAAACAGGGCACTGCACAAAGCCACTTGGGCCTCTCCCAGTGTGAAGAAGAAGAAGAAAAAGAAGAAGATGATGATGATATTGGATTTATATCCCGCCCTCCACTCAGAGTGGCTCACAATCTCCTTTATCTTCTTCCCCCACAACAGACACCCTGAGAGGTGGGTGGGGCTGAGAGAAAAGAAGAAGGAGGAGGAGGAGGAGGAGGAGGAAGAAAGGAAGAAATAATAATAATAATAATATTAAATTAAATAATTATTAAATAATTATTTATAATTAATATAATTATTAAATAATAATAATAATAATAATAATAATAATAATAATAATAATAATAATAATAATAATAATAAATGGGATTTATATCCCGCCCTCCACTCAGAGTGCCTCACAATCTCCTTTATCTTCCTCCCCTACAACAGTCACCCTGTGAGGTGAGTGGGGCTGAGAGAGCTCTCCCACAAGCTGCCCTTTCAAGGACAACCTATCCCAGAGCTATGGCTAACCCAAGGCCATTCCAGCAAGTGCAAGTGGAGGAGTGGGGAATCAGACCTGGTTCTCCCAGATAAGAGTCCGCACACTTCACCACTACCGCACACTTCACCACTTCCGAGTGGCTCTAGGAAGGAAGGAAGGAAGGAAGGAAGGAAGGAAGGAAGGAAGGAAGGAAGGAAGGAAGGAAGGAAGGAAGGATGTAGATTTATACCCCGCCCTTCTCTCTGAATCAGAGTCTCAGAGCGGCTCACAATCTCCTGTATCTTCCTCCCCCATAACAGACACCCTGTGAGGTGGGTAGGGTTGAGAGGGCTCTCACAGCAACTGCCCTTTCAAGGACAACCTCTGCGAGAGCTCTGGCTGACCCAAGGCCATTCCAGCAGCTGCAAGTGGAGGAGTGGGGAATCAAACCCGGTTCTCCCAGATAAGAGAGCTCTGGCTGACCTAAGGCCATTCCAGCAGCTGCGAGTGGAGGAGTGGGAAATCAAACCCGGTTCTCCCAGATAAGAGAGCTCTGGCTGACCCAAGGCCATTCTAGCAGGTGCAAGTGGAGGAGTGGGGAATCAAACCCGGTTCTCCCAGATAAGAGCTCTGGCTGACCCAAGGCCATTCCAGCAGCTGCCAGTGGAGGGGGGGGGAATCAAACTCGGTTCTCCCAGATAAGAGAGCTATGGCTGACCCAAGGCCACTCCAGCAGCTGCAAGTGGAGGGGTGGGGAATCAAACCCGGTTCTCCCAGAGAAGAGAGCTATGGCTGACCCAAGGCCATTCCAGCAGGTGCAAGTGGAGGAGTGGGGAATCAAACCCAGTTCTCCCGGATAAGAGAGCTCTGGCTGACCCAAGGCCATTCCAGCAGCTGCGAGTGGAGGAGCGGGGAATCAAACCCGGTTCTCCCAGATAAGAGAGCTCTGGCTGACCCAAGGCCATTCCAGCAGGTGCAAGTGGAGGAGCGGGGAATCAAACCCGGTTCTCCCAGATAAGAGTCCGCACACTCCACCACTACACCAAACTGGCTCTCAGCTGAGTTAGCGTGAGCTACCTCACCGTTTTTTAGCCTCCGGCTCAAACATTTTTGTCTTAGCTCAGAAAAAAATAATTAGCTGCGAACAAACTCATTGATGCAGCCACTCACAACTTTTAACGCCAGTCGCTCACGAAATAGAATTTTTGCTCACAAGACTCCACAGGCTTAGTCCAACCCCCTGCACGATGCAGGAACTTCACAGACACCTCCCCCTAAGTTCACAGGAGCAGCATTGCTGTCAGAGGGCCATCCAGCCTCTGTTGAAAAACCTCCAAGGAAGAAGAAGCTGCTTATGCCGAATCAGACCCCTCAGTCCATCAGAGTTAGCATTTGCTACACAGACTGGTAGTGACTCTCCAGGGTCTCAGGGTGAGATGTTCCACATCATCTCTTACCTGGTCCTTTTAAACTGGAGATGATGAGGATCGAACATGGGACCTTTTGCATGCCAAGCAAATGCTCTAGTCCAGGGGTGGCCAAACTGCGGCTCGGGAGCCACATGTGGCTCTTTCACACATATTGTGTGGCTCTCAAAGCCCCTATTACCCCATTGGCTGGCTTGGAGAAGGCATTTAAAGTTAAAGTTGCTTTCTTTCCACCTCTCCCTCCCTCCCCATCCATCCATCCATCCATCCAAGAACCAGTTTGGTGTGGTTAAATGTGAGGACTCTTATCTGGGAGAACCGGGTTTGATTCCCCACTCCTCCACTTGCAGCTGCTGGAATGGCCTTGGGTCAGCCAGAGCTCTCACAGAGGGCAGCTTCTGTCAGAGCTCTCTCAGCCCCACCCACCTCACAGGGTGTCTGTTGTGGGGGAGGAAGATAAAGGAGATTGTGAGTTGCTTTGAGACTCATAGATTCAAAGTGGAGGGCTGGATATAAATCCAATATCTTCATCGTCTGTCTGTCTTTTTGTCTGTCTGTCTGTCTGTCTGTCTATCTATCTCTCTCTCTCTCTCTCTCTCTCTCTCTCTCTCTCTATCGCTATCTATGTTCCTTCCTGCCTTCCTTCTCTTGCGGCTCTCAAACATCTGACATTTATTCTATGTGGCTCTTATGTTAGGCAAGCTTGGTCACCTCTGCTATAGCCTATGTCCCTCCAGGGTCTCAAGCTGAGGTCTTTCCCATCCCCTCCTGCCTGGTCCTTTTTAACTGGAGAGGCCGGGGATTGAACCTGGGACCTTCCGCATTACAAGCAGAGGCTTTACCGCCGAACCGCTGACCCTCCCCAGAATATTCACCTGTTTGATTCCAGCACCCCATGCAAACTGCTGGAAACCTCACAGTCTCATTCAGCCCAGATAGAGGGGTGGAGAAGGATGTCTGCCCAGAAACACTGCCATCCATTTGGCTACTTTTTCCAGGATATAAAATGGTATCCCTCTAATCCCCGCAAGAGGGAAACTGGGGCTCTCCAAGGGTCTATCCCTCTCCGCCAGCCCTCACACTGTGCACCCCCAAGGCACCCCCAATCGCCTACTGCCTAACTGGAGATGCCAGGGATTGAACCTGGGACCTTCTGCATGCGGAGGAGAGGTTCTGACACTGAGCCACGCCCCCTCCCCATACAGCTGCCTTTATACTGAATCAAGAACCTCGGTCCATCAAGACTGTCTCTTCAGGCCAGCAGTGGGTCTCCAGGGCCTCAGGAAGAGCTCTTTCACAGGATTTATTTGAAGAATCACAGAATCATAGAGTTGGACGGGATCTCCAGGATCATCTAGTCCAACCCTCTGCACAACGCAAGAAACTCACAAAATACCTCCCCCGAAATTCACAGGATCGTCTTTGCTGTCAGATGGTCATCTAGTCTCTGTTGAAAAACCTCCAAGGAAGGAGAGCCCACCACCTCCCGAGGAAGCTTGTTCCACTGAGGAACCACTCTAAAGGTCAGGAAGTTCTTCCTAATGTTGGGCTGGAAACTCTTTTGATTTAATTTCAACCCATTGGTTCTGATCCTACCTTCCAGGGCCACAATTCCACACCGTTCTCTAGATGACAGCCCTTCAAGAACTTGAAGATGGTGATCCTATCACCTCTCAGCACCTCTCACCTCCTCTCCAGGTAAAACATGCCCAGCTCCTTCAACCTTTCCTCATAGGACTCGGTCTCCAGACCCCTCACCATCTTTGTCGCCCTCCTCTGGACCCGTTCCAGCTTGTCTAGATCCTTCTTAAAATGTGGTGGCCAAAACTGAACCCACAGCCTCTGAGCATGAAAGTTCAGATGGCCATCTAAGATCATTGAGGTGTCAGACGGCCATCTATCCTCTGTTGAAAAACCTCCAAGGAAGGAGAGCCCACCACCTCCCGAGGAAGCCCGTTCCACTGAGGAGCCGCTCTAACGGTCAGGAAGTTCTTCCTAATGCTGGGCCAGAAACTCTTCTAATTTAATTTCAACCCATTGATTCAGGTCCTGCCTTCTGAGGCCACAGAAAACCAGAAGACTTGAAGCAAGTTTCTATCTGCCAGATGGGCTGTTTCGGCTTTTCTCGGGCCAGCTGGAGCAATATTGGCACAGACTTTTCTCCTTCCCCCCCCCACCTTGATTCATGCCCCCGGCTGCCTCTCGCCCTTTGCATTCCTCAGCATGATCTCACACTGGAGAAAAAGCTAGACTGACAGGTGGAGAAACACACATTAAAAAGCAAGAGCCGTCTTGGAGGGAGGAAAGTGAGCTTTCAGGGAGTTTTCTTTGGCTGAGCTCTCGAACATGCCTCCGTCCGCGGCAGCTGCTTGTCGGTAAATACACGGCTTGACACGGAATAACAGAACCCCGAGGCTTCGGCGAGGACGATCTCAGTCATTCTGGACAACCATGCATCAAATCACAAGAAAATACAGGAAGAAGAAGAAAGAAGAAGAAGGCGATTGCAGATTTATAACCCACTCTTCTCTCTGAATCAGACTCAGAGTGGCTTACCATCTCCTATATCTTCTTCCCCCACAACAGACACCCTGTGAGGTGGGTGGGGCTGAGAAAAGAAGAAGACTGCAGATTTATACCCCACCCTTCTCTCCAAATCAAAGACTCAGAATGGCTCACAATCTCCTATATCTTCCCCCCCCCCCCACAACAGACACCGTGTGAGGTGAGTGGGGCTGAGAAAAGAAGAAGAAGAAGACGACTCCAGATTTACACCCCGTCCTTCTCTCTGAATCAGAGACTCAAAGTGGCTTACAATCTCGTATATCTTCTCCCCCCACAGCAGACACCCTGTGATGTGGGTGGGGCTGAGAAAAGAAGAAGACGACTCCAGATTTATACCCCGTCCTTCTCTCTGAATCAGAGACTCAGAGTGGCTTACAATCTCGTATATCTTCTCCCCCCACAGCAGACACCCTGTGATGTGGGTGGGGCTGAGAGAGCTCTCACAGCAGCTGCCCTTTCAAGGACAACTCCTCCGAGAGCTATGGCTGACCCAAAGCCATTCCAGCAGCTGCAAGTGGAGGAGTAGGGAATCAAACCAGGTTCTCCCAGATAATAGTCCACACACTTAACCACTACACCAAACTGGTTAGACTAGATGACCCTGGAGGTCCCTTCCAACTCTATGATTCTATGAAACTGGCTCGCTCATCAAACTGGAGAACAAAACTGTGCAGGGGAAGAAGAAATCGGGACCATCCACAACACGCTTCGGCATCGCTGTCCCAAGTAAACTGAGGAGTCGGGCGATAAAAGGACGGGTTAAATGATGGGAAGCAAAGAGTAGGAATCAATCGGCAGTTCTCACAAGGGAGGGGTGTGAGCAGTGGGGTCCCAAAAGGATCGGGGTTGGGGCCAGTATTCTTTAATTTGTCCATACATGATCCGGAACTTGGGGTGAGCAGGGTAGCAGCCATCAGGGCTTTTTTTTTTGTAGCAGGAACTCCTTTGCATATTTGGCCACACCCCCTGATGTAGCCAATCCTCCAAGAGCTTACAGGGCTCTTCGTACAGTGTCTACTGTGAGCTCCAGAAGGATTGGCTACATCAGGGGTGTGTGGCCTGATATGCAAAGGAGCTTCTGCTAGAATTCCACCCCTGGGCCACACACCCCAAATGCAGCCAATCCTCCAAGAGTTTACAGGGCTCTTAGTACTGGGCCTACTGTAAGCTCCAGGAGGATTGGCTACATCAGAGAGGTGTGGCCTAATATGAAAAGGAGCTTCTGCTAGAATTCCACCCCTGGGCCACACACCCGATGTAGCCAATCCTCCAAGAGCTTACAGGGCTCTTCGTACAGTGTCTACTGTGAGCTCCAAGAGGATTGGCTGCATCAGGGGTGTGTGGTCTAACAGGGTTTCTTATGTAGCAGGAACTCCTTTGCATATTAGGTCACACCCCCTGATGTAGCCAATCCTCCAAGAGCTTACAGGGCTCCTTGTACAGGGCCTACTGTGAGCTCCAGGAGGATTGGCTACATCAGGGGGCATGGCCTCATATGCAAAGGAGTTTCTGCTACAAAAAAATCCCTGACACCCAGGGCTGCAGATCACACAAAATTATCCAGGATGGTGAAAACCAGAGATGCTTGGGGAGAGCTCCAAGAGGATCTCCACAAATTGGGTGAGTGGGTGACAATGTGGCAAATTAAGTTTGAAATTGGTAAGGCCATGCACACTGGTAGAAGAAGTGTGCTCCAAAGCAGAGATTATCTAGCATGCATGGAACTTGATCAAAGGATCCCAGGCTTAGCTTCCATCAATGCAGCCTAGAATCGTATTTGCCTTTTTTGCAGCAGCGACACATTCCTTATTTATAGGGTAAATCAAAGGTGCAATATTTTAAGGATTCAGCATTTGGCCATTTGACTGGACTGCCTAGTGGCTTTAAAAACTAGCCTTTTCCATTGTGGAAAGGAAAAGATGCCATGCCTTCCCCTTTCAGATCTTGCTGAATGTAAAATTTCTGGAAGATAGCAGGACCAGAATTCAAACAAAGCAAGTTGTTGTGGCAACTGTGGCTCAGGAGCCACATATAGCTCTTTCACGCACATCGTATGGCTCTCGAAGCCCCAAAAACCCCATCAGATGGCTTGGAGAAGAAGAAGATAAGAGATATTGATTTATATCCCACCCTATACTCTGAATCTCAGAGTCTCAGAGCAGTCACAATCTCCTTTATCTCCCCCCTCCCCCAACAACAGGCACCCTGTGAGGAAGGTGGGGTTGAGAGGGCTGTCACAGCAGCTGCCCTTTTAAGGACAACTCCTACAAAAGCTATGACTGACCCAAGGCCATTCCAGCAGCTGCAAGTGGGGGAGTGGGGAATCAAACCTGGTTCTCCCAGATAAGAGAGCCAAGGCCATTCCAGCAGCTGCAAGTGGAGGAGTGGGGAATCAAACCCGATTCTCCCAGATAAGAGAGCTCTGGCTGACCCAAGGCCATTCCAGCAGTTGCAAGTGGAGGAGTGGGGAATCAAACCCGATTCTCCCAGATAAGAGAGCTCTGGCTGACCCAAGGCCATTCCAGCAGCTGCAAGTGGAGGAGTGGGGAATCAAACCCGATTCTCCCAGATAAGAGAGCTATGGCTGATCCAAGGCCATTTCAGCAGGTGCAAGTGGAGGAGTGGGGAATCAAACCCGGTTCTCCCAGATAAGAGAGCTATGGCTGACCCAAGGTCATTCCAGCAGCTGCAAGTGGAGGAGTGGGGAATCAAACCCGGTTCTCCCAGATAAGAGAGCTAGGGCTGACCCAAGGCCATTCCAGCAGCTGCGAGTGGGGAATCAAACACGGTTCTCCCAGATAAGAGAGCTGTGGTTGACCCAAGGCCATTCCAGCAGCTGCAAGTGGAGGAGTGGGGAATCAAACACGGTTCTTCCAGATAAGAGAGCTGTGGCTGACCCAAGACCATTTCAGCAGCTGCAAGTGGGGGAGTGGGGAATCAAACCCGATCTCCCAGATAAGAGAGCTATGGCTGACCCAAGGCCATTCCAGCAGCTGCAAGTGGGGGAGTGGGGAATCAAACCCTGTTCTCCCAGATAAGAGTCTGCACACTTAACCACTACACCAAACTGGCATTTGTCTCTTTAAATCACTTCTCCAAGCCAAGCCAGCCAGTGGCTTGGAGAATGCATTTAATGTTAAAGCTGCTTTCTTTCCTCTTCTCTCTCTCGCCCATCTATTTTCCTTCCTTCCTTCCCTTCTCCCAAACATCTGACAGTTATTGTTCTATGTGGCTCTTAGTTAAATAAGTCTGGCCACCCCTGTGCTATGCCAAACATATCTACATATCTGCCAGGCCTCCAACTTCCAGGTGAGGCCCGGAGATCTCCCAGAATCACAACTGAACTCCAGAGATTATCTGCCCTAGAGATAATGGTTGCTTTGGAGGGCGGAGTCAATGGCATTATACCCTGCTGAGGCCCCTCCCCTCCCCAGCCCCATCATCCCCAGGCTCCGCCCCCAAGTCTCCAGGAATTTCCCCCCACCTGGAGTTCACAACCCAAGATCAGCTAGCACAGTATGAAGTCAGTGGAACAAAAATTAGCCAGGCCATCCATGAAGCGGCGCAAGAGTCCTTCCGTACGTCACAATGCTATTTGCAACGGAGAGAGATTTCCCCCCCCCCCCCTGATTTTACATTTCACATCTTGCCGTTTAAGGACAGAAGCCCAATTAGGGAACCCGCTTTTCATGTCAAGCCAAACGAGGAAGATCATTTCCCACTCAGGCCTAATTACATCTCGTTCAAATATCAGTACCCTGACCGGAGCCTCACACGCACTCACACGCTATGGTGGCCGCTTCTCTTCTGGCTTTTTTTGGGAGGGGGGGGGGAGATAATACATTTTTATTCGTTTCCCAAAGAAAAGATTTTTTAAAAAGAAAAGCAAATATAACATTAAAACATATAAGGATGAAGAAAGCGGTTTGCACAAAAAACCTAAGCAGTATAATAAAAAGTAGAGACATCACCCTGCCAACAAAAGTCCGTTTAGTCAAAGCGATGGTATTCCCAGTAGTAATGTATGGCTGTGAGAGCTGGACCATAAGGAAGGCCGAGTGCAGAAGAATAGATGCTTTCGAGCTGTAGTGCTGGAGAAGACTCTTGAGAGTCCCTTGGACTGCAAGAAGGTCCAATCAGTCAGTCCTAAGGGAAATCAGCCCTGACTGTTCCCTGGAAGGTCAGATGCTGAAGCTGAAGCTCAAATGCTTTGGCCACCAAATGAGAAGGGAGCACTCCCTGGGGAAGACTCTTGAGAGTCCCTTGGACTGCAAGAAGATCCAGTCAGTCAGTCCTAAGGGAAATCAACCCAGACTGTTCCCTGGGTCAGATGCTGAAGCTGAAGCTCAAAGACTTTGGCCACCAAATGAGAAGGGAGCACTCCGTGGAGAAGTCTCTTGAGAGTCCCTTGGACTGCAAGAAGATGAAATCAGTCAATCCTAAGGGAAATCGACCCAGATTGTTCTCTGGAAGGTCAGATGCTGAAGCTGAAGCTCAAAGACTTTGGCCACCAAATGAGAAGGGAGCACTCCGTGGAGAAGACTCTTGAGAGTCCCTTGGACTGCAAGAAGATGAAATCAGTCAATCCTAAGGGAAATCGACCCAGATTGTTCTCTGGAAGGTCAGATGCTGAAGCTGAAGCTCAAAGACTTTGGCCACCAAATGAGAAGGGAGCACTCCCTGGAAAAGACTCTTGAGAATCCCTTGGACTGCAAGAAGATCCAATCAGTCAGTTCTAAGGGAAACCAACCCAGACTGTTCCCTGGAAGGTCAGCTGCTAAAGCTGAAGCTCAAAGACTTTGGCCACCCAATGAGAAGGGAGCACTCCCTGGAGAAGACTCTTGAGAGTCAACCCTGACTGTTCCCTGGAAGGTCAGCTGCTGAAGCTGAAGCTCAAAGACTTTGGCCACCAAATAATGGCATATAAAGGAGATAAAGGAGATTGTGAGCCGCTCTGAGACTCTGAGTGGCGGGCGGAATATAAATCCAATGTCGTCTTCTTCCCCGCCAAGTGCATCACATCAACAAATCAGCAGCAGATGCTGTACATAGATCATGCTGCTCAGAGCATACCAATTGCCAGAGCCCCACCATCCATAAGAACTCATAAAAGCAAGGCATCTATAATTCATGCAAACCTGGAAGCAGACAGCATTAGAGGGAAGGAGAAAGAGAGAGCATGCACACTTCAAAACAAAGGGAAAATATGAAAGGAAGTACGCCCTCTCCACTACTCTTCCCTCTTGTCTTACACTGGAAAACACTTCAATGGCTTCTCTCAGCCCTCTCCATTCCCGGCGGTGCCCAGAACGGCTCTCTAGCACATCTCCCTGACACGCATCCCAGAGGGCCTAGAAACAAGCGGAGACCCCGGGCCTGAAATTCCTGCTCTTCTAGCTTTGTGAACCAGACATGAGCGATTCTGGTTTTTGTTGGGCCAGGCCGTGTACCTATTTAAGATTAGAACAAAACAGGAGTCAAGTTGCACCTTTAAGACCAACTTAGTTTTATTTAGAACGTAAGCTTTCGTGTGCTCTATAAGCACGCTTCATCAGATGAGGAATCCGGTACAGCTGACTCCTATTTTGTTCTACTACGTCAGACTAACACGGCTGACTAATGGATCTATTTAAGATTAGGTAGCAGAGATATCAAGTAGTAATGTATGGCTGTGAGAGCTGGACCATAAGGAAGGCCGAGCGCAGAAGAATAGATGCTTTCGAGCTGCGGTGCTGGAGAAGAATCTTCAGAGTCCTTTGGACTGCAAGAAGATCCAATCAGTCAGTCCTAAGGGAAATCAACCCAGACTGTTCCCTGGAAGGTCAGATGCTGAACCTGAAGCTCAAATACTTTGACCACCAAATGAGAAGGAAGCACTCACTGGAGAAGAATCTTCAGAGTCTCTTGGACTGCAAGAAGATCAAACCAGTCAGTTCTAAGGGAAACCAACCCAGACAGTTCCCTGGAAGGTCAGATGCTGAAGCTGAAGCTTAAATACTTTGGCCACCAAATGAGAAGGGAGCACTCGCTGGAGAAGACCCTGATGCCGGGAAAGACAGAAGGCCAAAGAAGAAGGGGACGGCAAAAGAGGAGATGGCTGGACAGTGTTACTGATGTAACAAACACAAATTTGAGCAGACTTCGGAGGATGGTGGAAGACAGGAGGTCCACCAGTGGCTATTAGTCACAGCTTATTGTTGGAACTCTGTCTGGGGCAGTGATGCTCTGTATTCTTGGTGCTTGGGGGGGCAGTGGGAGGGCTTCTAGAAGTCCTGGCCCCACTGGTGGACCTCCTGGTGGCACCTGGGTTTTTTGGCCACTGTGTGACACAGAGTGTTGGACTGGACGGGCCATTGGCCTGATCCAACATGGCTTCTCTTCTGTTCTTAGGTCTGGGGCAGTGATGCTCTGTCTTCTTGGTGCTTGGGGGGAGCCACAGTGTGAGGGCTTCTAGTGCCCTGGCCCCACTGGTGGACCTCCTGATGGCACTTGGGGTTTTTTGGCCACTGTGTGATACAGAGTGTTGGACTGCATGGGCCATTGGCCTGATCCAACATGCTTCTCTTATGTTCTTATGTGACACAGAGTGTTGGACTGGATGGGCCATTGGCCTGATCCAACATGGCTTCTCTTATGTTCTTAAGTTTCCAAGAAGGAACTGTTTGGAAAAAACATAAAGGTACAATGTGTGATTGGTCTTTTAAAAAAAATGGAAGGGTTAGATTCTCAAGCACTGAATTTTTTTGTGACGCGAACTGCAGCCAGATTGATATCTACTATCCCCCCCCCCAAAAAAAATTTAATAAGTCCCTGGCATTCATCGGATTTCTGCAGGCGTTTTATACCTCAGCCCTGCTCAAGTGGGGAGGAGGGGGAAGCATAATTCTCTTTGTTGTCGTGCCCCCAGCGGGTTGTTTGGATGGAGCTGGCCTGTTTGGATGGAGCTGAGCGAGTCTAATTATAAAGAACCTCCGTCAGCTCTTTCCTTGCCGGCTCACCGAGAAGGCTGTAACCGGGCAGGGTCCCGGGAGCTCTCTTGCCTTCTCTTCCCAGCTGGCATTCCTGAAGCGTCACCTTGGCAGCCTCCACGACCGAGGAGCAAGGTGTCCGCTTTCAACTGCAACCCCCACCCGCCCTGGAAACAGGGCCAGAAAACTAAGTTCCTTTTTTTAACAGGGTCAAAAAAGATAGGGAGGAGGGGCAATGGGGAAGAGGCGGGTAGGTACCTGAGCTCTCAGGACAAAGGGTGAGATGAACACAGCGGGCACTAGGGTTGGGTTGCCAGCCTCCAGGTGGCACCTGGAGATCTCCCGCTATCACAGCTGGAATTCTAGTAGGAGCTCCTTTGCATATTAGGCCACACCTCCCTGATGTAGCCAATCCTCCAAGAGCTTACAAGGCTCTTTTCTGTGAGCTCTTGGAGGATTGGCTACATCAGCAGGGTGTGGCCTAATATGCAAAGGCGCTCCTGCTAGAATTCCACCCCTGCCCGCTATTACAAATGATCTCTAGATGACAGAGATAAGTTTCCTTGGAGAAAACGGCTTCTTCGTAGGGTGGACTTTATGGCATCATACCCTGCTGATTTGAGTCTTCTCCTCAGAGCCCCACCTCAAATTCTCCAGGAATTTCCCAACCCAGAGCGAGCAACCTTAGTGTGCACCTCTTAATACGCACACTCAGAGCTTTTTTTGTAGCAGGAACTCCTTTGCCTATTAGGCCACACCCCCTTGATGTAACCAATCCTCCAAGAGCTTACAGTAGGCCCTGTAAGCTCTTGGAGGATTGGTTACATCAAAGGGTGTGGCCTAATACACAAAGAAGTTCCTGCTAAAAAAAAAAAAAGCCCCGCATACACTAAGCAGGAGTGGCCAACGGTAGCTCTCCAGATGTTTTTTGCCTACAACTCCCATCAGCCCCAGCCAGCCTGGCCAATGACTGGGGCTGATGGGAGTCATAGGCAAAAAACATCTGGAGAGCTACCATTGGCCACCCCTGCGCTAAAGAACAAGTAATAAAGACATATTTTTTAAAAAAAAAACTCACTGGGCACAAAGCAAACTAGAAAGAGCAATTAGTATAGTTGCCAAATCCAGGTCAGGAAATTCCTGGAGATTTGGGGGGCTGTGGAGGAACTTCAGTGGGTAGATGATGTCTTCGTGTCCACCCTCCAAAAGCACCATTTTTTTCTGGGGGAAATGACCCTCTGAATATCAGCTGTAAATCTGGGAGATTTTCATGTCCCAGTTGGAGGCTGGCAACCTTAGTAATAAGGAAGGTTAACGGATATGTGTGGTCCTTCTTCTGTTCCAAGACAGAAACAGAAGGTGCTTCAAAAGAGCCCGAAGTCTTTGTGTCTTTATGTGCCTCCCCACATTTCTCACAGTTTATAATTGCTTTCTCTAGCTACAAGAATGAAAGAGTATGGTCAGTTTATTCTCCGGTCCTCCGAGTAGCTCTAGGAATCTCTGGAAACTCTATAGATTAACTACAAAGTTCCTGGTGATTCCTACAGCTACCTGTGTCACTTTGGGGTTTTTTGTTTTGTTTTGCCGGAAGTAATGTGACGCTGCAATTGGCATCCCAGCCCCCTCCACATCCCCGCCAACTGGCCTTCTGTTGGTTGCCAGGCAATCTTTATGAAATATTTCCCTTTGTCAATAAAAGGAAAAGCTGCAGAGACAGCAGAGAGAAGGGAGGAAAATAAAGTATGGGGGGTTTTTTTCAATTTCGCCCTGAATATTCAGTTCCCTTTTCAGTTAAAAGGGGGGTAACCATGACCCGAACAACTTCAGAGTATACACTGCAATTTACAATAAATTTTTTACAAGCGGGGAGATAGAAATTGGAATTCCACAGGTCACTGGCATATAAAGAGCATGAAGCTGCCCAATAACAGAAAAAAGGGCTTTATCGTTTCATCTTACTTCTCTGGGCAAGTCTGTCTGAACTTTTTAGGGCTATTTTATGTACTTTATTCGTGGTCTAACTTTCTCAGTGGGACTCAAGATGTAAAGGGACATTTTCACACGTGCCGAATGATGTGCTTTCAATCCACTGTCATAAGAACATAAGAGAAGCCCTGCTGGATCAGGTCAATGGCCCAGCCATCCAGTCCAACACTCTGTGTCACATAAGAACATGAGAAACCATGTTGGATCAGGCCAATGGCCCATCTAGTCCAACACTCTGTGTCACATAAGAACATAAGAGAAGCCATGTTGGATCAGGCCAATGGCCCATCCAGTCCAACACTCTGTGTCACATAAGAACATAAAAGAAGCCATGTTGAATCAGGCCAATGGCCCATCCATCCAGTCCAACACATTGTGTCACATAAGAACATAAGAGAAGCCATGTTGGATCAGGCCAATGGCCCATCCAGTCCAACACTCTGTGTCACATAAGAACGTAAGAGAAGCCATGTTGGATCAGGCCAATGGCCCATCCATCCAGTCCAACACATTGTGTCACATAAGAACATAAGAGAAGCCATGTTGGATCAGGCCAATAGCACATCCAGTCCAACACTCTGTGTCACATAAGAACATAAGAAAAGACATGATGGATCAGGCCAGTGGCCCATCTAGTCCAACACTCTGTGTCACATAAGAACATAAGAGAAACCATGTTGGATCAGGCCAATGGCCCATCCAGTCCAACACTCTGTGTCACATAAGAACATAAGAGAAACCATGTTGGATCAGGCCAATGGCCCATCCATCCAGTCCAACACTGTGTCACACAGTGGCCAAAAACAACTATGGTCAGGAGGTCCACCAGTGGGGCCATCAATGCACTCGGCTATTGGATTTTACAATGTGAAACAGGACAAGCCACTTGCAAACAATTGCTAAGGTGCACTGAAAGTAGACTAAAAGTGCCCCTGGAAGGCAGAAATTCAGCCAGTAAAGCTTTCGGACAGAGGGAGTTCCTTTACCATTTCATGAGACTCTTCGGAGTGGAGGGTGGGATATAAATCCAATATCTTCATCTACCTCACAGGGTGTCTGTTGAGGGGGGGAAGGTAAAGGAGATTGTGAGCCGCTCTGAGACTCTTCGGAATGGAGGGCGGGATATAAATCCAATATCTTCATCTACCTCAGAGGGTGTCTGTCGTGGGAGAGGAAGGTAAAAGAGATTGTGAGCTGCTCTGAGACTCTTCGGAGTGGAGGGCGGGATATAAATCCAATATCTTCATCTACCTCACAGGGTGTCTGTTGAGGGGGGGAAGATAAAGGAGATTGTGAGCCGCTCTGAGACTCTTCGTTGTGGAGGGCAGGATATAAATCCAATATCTTCATCTACCTCACAGGGTGTCTGTTGAGGGGGGGGAAGGTAAAGGAGATTGTGAGCCGCTCTGAGACTCTTCGGAGTGGAGGGCAGGATATAAATCCAATATCTTCATCTACCTCACAGGGTGTCTGTTGAGGGGGAGGAAGGTAAAGGAGATTGTGAGCCGCTCTGAGACTCTTCGGAGTGAAATGCGGGATATAAATCCAATATCTTCATCTACCTCACAGGGTGTCTGTTGAGGGGGGGAAGGTAAAGGAGATTGTGAGCCGCTCTGAGACTCTTCGGAGTGGAGGGCGGGATATAAATCCAATATCTTCATCTACCTCACAGGGTGTCTGTTGTGGGGAGGGAAGGGAAAGGAGATTGTGAGCCGCTCTGAGACTCTGAAATTCAGAGTATAGGGCGGGGTATAAATCCATCATCATCTTCTTCTTCTGCCTCCTGCAAACCAAACATGTGCTCTTCCCTCTGACCCAGCCTCCCTCTTATCGCCTTAGCCGTCAACCCGTTGCTTTTTGGAAAATAATTAACTTTCGCTATACAATAAACGGAAACGGCCATCCTCTGAAAGAAGGCAAAGTCATTTCGAATACCGTTCCGCCTGCACACGCTGAGGAATGTGGAATATTTTGTAACACACTTGACAGAGCAATCCACAAAACACCCTCCTGGGAGTAAAAGCCCATTGAGTTAAGCCTAAGTAGGATTCTGAGTACAGCCGCTTAAGATTTGCTGTCTGAAACTCGTAGATCGAGAGCGGCTAACCAAAAATAATATTAAAAACCAAGCCAATCAATCCAACCCTCAGGAACGCTGCAGGGTCACATTTTTAAAAGATCTAATATCGATTCTAACCAGCTCCTGTCGACATCAGCTACATTCCCCGCCCCCCTCCACTATTGCTAGATAGAAATACACAGCAGTTCTGACCTTGAAAAGGCAAATTCTTTTCCAGTTGTGGAGAATGCAACCTGGGGTGGGGGATTCAACCCTCTCTTTCTTTTTCATCAAATCCAGCCTAGGGTGAAGGGACAGAGCCCACTGATTCAAACTTTAATCTGCTCTGAAGACGGCATGATTAATTGCTATTAAATAAAACTAGTGGCTTTATTTAACAGAATTTCACAGAAGATGAGAAAACAAAAAAAGCAAATCCAAAAAAGAGCTCCCTGAACATAAGAACATGAGAAGCCATGTTGGATCAGGCCAGTGGCCCATCCAGTCCAATACTCTTGTGTCACACAGTGGCCAAAAATCCCAGGTGCCATCAGGAGGTCCACCAGTGGGGTCAGGACACCAGAAGCCCTCCCACTGTCTCCCACCCCACTTAAGCACCAAGAATACAGAGCTTCACTGCCTCAGACAGAGAGCTCCAACAACACGCTGTGAACATATGAACATATGAAGCTGCCTTCTACTGAATGAGACCCTGGGTCCATCAAAGTCAGTATTGTCTACTCAGACTGGCAGCGGCTCTCCAGGGTCTCAAGCTGAGGTTTTTCACACCTATTTGCCTGGACCCTTTTTAGTTGGAGATGCCGGGGATTGAACCTGGGACCTTCTGCTTACCAAGCAGATGCTTTACCACTGAGCCACAGCCCCATTCGTGGCTCTCCAGGGTCTCAAGCTGAGGTTTTTCACGCCTACTTGCCTGGACCCTTTTGAGTTGGAGATGCCAGGGATTGAACCTGGGACCTTCTGCTTACCAAGCAGATGCTCTACCACTGAGCCACTGTCCCTTCCCTGTGGTGAACAGCCACTGATGGACCTCTGCTCCATGTTTATCCAATCCCCTCTTGAAGCTGGCTATGTTTGTAGGCGCCGCCACCTCCTGTGGCAGTGAATTGCTTCCACCTGCTGTGACAGATTGTATCTATTATGCATCGACTGTCATTATCCAAGATATGATTTAAAGGACAAGCGCAATTCTTTTTATCTGCCCGGCTGTAAAGGATACAATAAAGGGGGTTCCGGCAGTGAACTCCTTCTCATTACTACAGGACTCATGACGGTGCCTTTACCAAATGAGCTGATACGTTTACTGGAACGGTACTATCATCTACAATTAAAAATTAATAATAAAAGCAGAGAGATGGTATGTTATTATTCGACAATGCATGCCCTAGGATTTCCGTTAATCATAAATGGGTCTGCACTTTACCTATGCTTAGAGGGTGCATTTTACTGGATGTCTTTTACCAGCTAACAGAACTCGAAGGGAAAATACTCATTTCTCAACAGAAAAAGCTGTCCGGCTCTTTAAAATATGCATTGCATTTGTATATATTTATTCATATCCTGATTTTTCTTCTCTGCTGGGATCAAGGACATGATTCCCTTCCCCTCCATTTTTTTTTCACAACAACCACTTTTGGTAGACAGACCAGTCTGAGAGTCTGTGATGGGGCCCTTTTCACCCAGCAAGCTTCCACGGTAGAAGCGGGGACTTGAACCCAGGTCTCCCAAGATCCTGGTCCAAAGCTCTGTCTACGAGGCCACGCTGGCTCAGATAACCTAGCGCGAAAGGACAAAAGCCCAGCAAAAGCTCTTTTTTGTAAGCTCCAGGAGGACTGGCTACATCAGGGGTGTGTGGCCTAATATGCAAAGGAGCTCCTGCTAGAATCCCACTCCTGCAGGTCAGGATTTTTATGTTCTTATTATCAGGAGCAACTAGTCATAGGGCTTTTTCACACAGTCTATGTATTCCGGTATGGAAGCTGGTCAGTTACTGAACAGTAACGGGTTTCTGCTGGCATTTCAGACAGACCCGATTCAGTAACTGGCTGCTACCGGAATACTCTCACCTTTTCACACACTCCCGCGGCTGTCCCAGTAGTGAGGCGTGCCTGAGTCGTTACAAACAAAGAGCAGCTTCTTCCACTTTTCAACCCCTCCTTCCGGGTTGAAATCGCTATGGGGTGCTGTGTTAAATGTCCAGTATCTAACCCGGGAGCAGTTTTCGCGCCTTTTTTCGCCCGCCGGCACGCGCGATCTCCGCCTTTTTTTGGGGGGGGGGACGTCGGGCTAAGATCGCTATAGCGCTATAGCGACGTATCACAACAGCATCACCATAGGGATGCCTGGGCTCCATTAAGATGCCAGATATTGCCACCGCTGAAACCTGGTAACCTATCTCAATAGAGCCTAGCCATCTCTATGGTGTTGCTGTTGTGATACGTCGCTATAGCGCTATAGCGATCTTAGCCCGACGTTCCCAAAAAAAAAAAAAAAAAGCTGGAGATCGCGAGCCGGCAGGCAAAAACGGCTGGCGCTGGTGGAAGCGAGATAAGAGCGGAACAGTGTGAAATGGCTCGCTTCAATCACGGAACCCTACCGGAAAAAAAAAACATGTGTCTGAAAACTCCCATCCCTGTTTCGGATTACTGCAAGCGGCACAATACCGACTCCCTTCCGGTTTCCACTGGTAAGTGTGAAAAGGGCCACAGTGACTGAGGGGAACCTCAACATTCAGACACACTAATCCTCTGAATCCCAGAGTCAGGAGGCAACCTCAGGGAAAGGTCTCGGCCTCTAGGCATCTATTGCTGGACCTCCAGAGGAATTGGTTGGCCACTGTGTGAGACAAGATGCTGGACTAGATGGACCTTAGGCGGTCTGATCCAGCAGGGTTTTTCTGGTGTTCTTATCAGGAGAAGGCCTCAGCTTCTAGGCCCTGTCGTTGGCCCTCCAGAGGAACTGGCTGGCCACTGTGTGAGAGAGGAAGGATGCTGGACTACATGGACCCTCACTGGTCTGATCCAGCAGGGTTCTTCTTACATTCTTAGCATGGGAAGGCCTCTGCCTCTCTGTCCTGTCGTTGGCCCTCCAGAGGAACTGGCTGGCCACTGTGTGAGAGAGTGTTGGATGGATCACTGGTCTGATCCAGCAGGGCTCTTCTGATGTTCTTAGGAAGGCCTTGGCCTCTCTGCTCTGTTGTCGACCCCGCAGAGGAACTGGTCAGCCACTGCGTGAGACAGGATGCTAAACTAGATGAATGAATATTTTAATAAGTAGGGGGTAGAGGGATAGGGAACTGTTTTAGCCCAAAAAACAAAGCTCTGGTGTTGTTCTGGGAGGGCTGTTTACCTAAGTTTAGCAATAAGCTATGTTGATTATTTATCATCTCTAACCTCTTCTACGGCCAATAATAAAGATTTTATCTTTGAGGAAATGACCTTTTTGAATTTCCTTCAGCGTCGATGACACCGGTTCATGAGCTCATTCGGTTAATGCTTAATTAATCTGTGCTTCTTTTTATTGCTTCCTTGCATGGAATCGTTTTCAGATTTCATCTCCACCGGGTTTCATCGTAACTGCCTCACTGAAGCCATAAAATGGCCTCTTTAAGCCTTGATTCCCAAGGAACTTCACTTACCAGCATGAAAGCAAATCTTTTTAAAAATAAAATTCCCCACATTTACATCTTTCAGAAATGCAACTGTTTCTCCTTTCCCTCCTTGATAGGTTGTAGACTAGGGGTTTTTTAAACAGAGGCTAGATGGCAATGCAGATCCTGTGCATTTAGGGGGAGGTGTTTGTGAGTTTCCTGCATTGTGCAGGGGGTTGGACTAGATGACCCTGGAGGTCCCTTCCAACTCTATGATTCTATGACTCTGGGTTGGGAAATATATGGAGATGAGGGTGGAGCCTAGAGAGGGTGGAGTTTAGGAAGGGGCAGGAGCTCAGCAGAGTGGTAAAGAAGAAGATGATATTGGATTTATATCCCGCCCTATACTCTGAATCTCAGAGCAGTCACAATCTCCTTTACCTCCCCACCCACACACACAACAGACACACTGTGAGGTAGGTGGGGCTAAGAGAGCTCTTACAGCAGCTGCCCTTTCAAGGACAACTTATGTGAGAGCTATGGCTGACCCAAGGCCATTCCAGCAGCTGCAAGTGGAGGAGTGGGGAATCAAACCCAGTTCTCCCAGATAAGAGTCCGCACACTTAGCCACTGCACCAAACTGGCTTGGTCAATCAAGCAGCTGCTTGGCATGCAGAAGGTCTCAGGTTCAATCCCTGTATCTCCAGTTAAATAAGATCAGGCAGTAGGGGATGCAAAAGATGTCTACCTGAGACTCTGGAGAGCCACTGGCAGAGTAGACCAGCAATGTTAAACATGCAGCCTGAGGGATGGATCAGGCCCCCGAAAGGGCTCCTATCAGGCCCACGAACAACTCACTGTCATCTGCTTCCTTCTCTCTCTCTCTTGCTTCCTTCTGCATCACAGCTTGCTTTGCCAAGCTTGCTCTGTCGAAAAAGAGTTATAGAGCAAAGCCTCTGTTTTTTCCATTGGCTACCCAGGACATGAAGCAACTTATGTACAAGAGCTCACAATGCCCAGCCATTTAATGTTTTCCCCTGGGTCTTAGACTCAAAGCATTGGCCATGAAATTTTTGTAATGAATGTCAACAAATCAAAAGTAGGCTTCCGATTCACACAACACCTGAACAGCCTACTCAAGATTGCTACAGCACAGATGCCGTCTCCAGATTTTGATGCAATAATTCAGAGCAAGAGGTGTCAGCTATCAGAGACTGTTAAATAAACAAAATATTACAAGAGTGCTAATCTTTTAAGCATATTTTAAGTTTTTAAAAAATCTTTAATTGCGTTTGTTTCCTTTATAAAAAGTTTATATCTCCACTACCTGGCATTATGAACATATATGAATATATGAAGCTACCTTCTACTGAATCAGACCCTGGGTGCATCGAAGTCAGTATTGTCTACTCAGACTGGCAGCGGCTCTCCAGGGTCTGAAGCGGAGGTTTTTCATGTTTACTTGCCTGGACCTTTTTGAGTTGGAGATGCCGGGGATTGAAACTGGGACCTTCTAATTAACAAGCAGATGCTCTACCACAGCCCCATTCATGGCTCTCCAGGGTCTCCAGCTGAGGTTATTCACACCTACTTGCTTGGACCCTTTTTAGTTGGAGATGCTGCGGATTGAACCTGGGACCTTCTGCTTCCCAAGCAGATGCTCTACCACTGAGCCACAGCCCTATTCATGGCTCTCTGGGGTCTCAAGCTGAGGTGTTTCACGCCTACTTGCCTGGACCCTTTTGAGTTGGAGATGCCAGGGATTGAAACTGGAACCTTCTGATTAACAAGCAGATGCTCTACCACAGCCCCATTCATGGCTCTCCAGGGTCTCCAGCTGAGGTCATTCACGCCTACTTGCCTGGACCCTTTTTAGTTGGAGATGCTGCGGATTGAACCTGAGACCTTCTGCTTCCCAAGCAGATGCTCTACCACTGAGCCACAGCCCCATTCATGGCTCTCTGGGGTCTCAAGCTGAGGTGTTTCACACCTACTTGCCTGGACCCTTTAGAGTTGGAGATGCCAGGGACTTAACCTGAGACCTTCTGCTTCCCAAGCAGATGCTCTACCACTGAGCCACCGTCCCTCCCTCACCATCCATTATATTTTATGACACACATGGCCTGGCCTGACAAAGTCTCAATTATGTCAGGTCCAGCCTTCAGAACAAAAGAGTTTGACACCCCTCAAGTAGACGATACAGACCACGAATGACCAAAAGGACTGATTCAGTATAAGGCAGTTTCAAGTGTACACCTGTCACATTTAATTGTTCTGTGCAAACCTTTAAGCCAGTTCAAATGTTGGCTTCTTTGCGTTCCAAAAAAGTTCTTCTACTTCTTTTCTTTAAAAAAAATAATAAAACCCATCACTGAGGAACTTTTAGCCCAACCTGACATGATATCTTCAGCTACAATGCAAGACGTTCTCCTACTCTACTTTTGCAGAAGTCGTTTTCCAAAGTTGGTTGGCTCCAGCTTAGGTTGCCAAGTCCAGTTCAAGAAATATCTGGGAACTTTGGGGGTGGAGCCAGGAGCAATGTTGTGACAAGCATATAACTCCAAAGGGAGTTCCGGCCATCACATTTAAAGGGACCGCACACCTTTCAAATGCCTTCCCTCCACTGGAAATAATGAAGGATAGGGGCACTTTCTTTGGGGGCTCATAGAATTGGACCCCCTGGTGCAATCTTTTTGAAACCTGGAGGGTCTTTTGAGGAGAGGGCTTGGATGCTATGCTGCAAGTTTGGTGCCTCTACCTCAAAAAACAGACCCCTCCTCCCCCCAGAGCCCCAGATACCCCCAGATCAATTCTCCATTATTCCCTATGGGAACTGGTCTTCATAATGAGCCCAACAGACCTTTTCTTCCCCTCCCCCGCTTTCCGATGACCCTGAAGTGGGGGGAGGCCTCCAAATGGGGGGGAGGGCCTCCAAACCCCGCCCACACGTGGGGACTGACAACTCTAGTCCAGCTTAATTTCCCAGCCTGAAGGGAGAGCAAATCCTCTTTTGGGGATTTGAAAATTTACGCTTGAAAAGATCTAACTGACTTCTCCCACCCCAGACTTTCATTTTTCCTCTTTGAAAGAGGAGCCAGCTACCTTTCCCTTGGTTGTGTTACAAGAGGGAGTCTCTCCCTCTGTGACACGTGTCTCTTTTGAAGACATCTGACAATCGTCTCCTTAGGGCAGCTATTGCAAGTTGAGAGTTGTCAGATCTCCCCCAAAGCGACACCTCTCACAGATGGCGCCCAACGCTCACCCTTCTCTCCCCCCCTCCCCCAATTGCTTCTTCGACTTGCATCACTGGACCAGCAGAAGTCACAGTTCAGGGCCTTCAGCATGGGAGAGAACGGAGGGAGATGTTTTCGCAAAGAGGGGGAGAGACCAGCTGCTCATCCATGCTGACTGTGT
Organism: Heteronotia binoei; assembly: GCF_032191835.1. Lineage (NCBI taxonomy): Eukaryota > Metazoa > Chordata > Lepidosauria > Squamata > Gekkonidae > Heteronotia > Heteronotia binoei. The sequence goes on along the minus strand of NC_083225.1, from coordinate 188,768,836 downwards.
CCCTTCTCTCCTTTTCATTCCAGCCACGCTTGTGCAAGCCACGTTCACACATTATAAATGAACCCACGTACCGCCTGCATGCACCGACACACTTCTGTTTGTAAGAAAGAGCCTCTATGCATTCAATTGGCATAGAAAACTGGGGTTAAGAACAAGAGAAGAGCCCTGCAGGATCAGACCAATAGTCCGTCTAGTCCAGCATCATGTCTCACACAGCGGCCAACCAGCAACAGGGCAGAGAGGCTGAGGCCTTCCGCTGAGAAGAACATCAGAAGAGCCCTGCTGGATCAGACCAGTGGTTCTCTGGCTCTCCTGAAAAAAAGCTCGTGTCTGTTACAATCGAACACCTGAACCGACAAAACAATCCCAAATAAGAAGTTAAGACACTAAGGCCGTTTTGAAGGGGTCCCAGATTTAAAAGGCTAACGTGATTGGGCGCGGGGCTCTTTTTCTAGCAGGCGCTCCTCTGCATATTAGGCCACGCCCCCCTGATGTAGCCAACCCTCCTGGAGCTTACCGCAAGCCCTGTACTAAGAGCCCTCTAAACTGTTGGAGGATTGGCTACATCAGGGGGGCGTGGTCTAATATGCAGAGAAGCTCCTGCTAGAAAAAAGAGCCCTGATTGGGCACCCAAGAAGCACCAAATATCAGTGGACCAATCCGTCAAAACAGTTCTATCAAATGACAAATTCTGTTAGAAGTCGGCAAAAAGAAATTCTGCTTAGCATTGGAAAAAGTGCAGAAAAGGGCAGCTAGAATGACTGAAGGGTTGGAACACTTTCCCTATGAAGAACGGTTAAAATGCTTGTGGCTCTTTAGCTTGGAGAAACATCGACTGCGGGGTGACATGATAGAGGGTTACAAGATTATGCATGGGATGGAGAAGGTAGAGAAAGAAGTCCTTTTCTCCCTTTCTCACAATACAAGAATGCATGGACATTCAATGAAATTGCTGAGCAGTCGGGTTAAAACAGATAAACGGAAGTACTTCTTCACCAAAAAGCTTCTAGTTTCCTGGCCCCACTGATAGGCCTCCTGATGGCGCCTGGGTTTTTTGGCCACTGTGAGACACAGAGCGTTGGACTGATGGGCCGTTGATCCAACATGCCTTCTCTTATGTTCTTAGGATTGGCTACATCAAGGTTGCGTGGCCTCTATTTTACCACAACGCCACACAGCTTCTCCCAGACAAAACATCGATTTTGTAATTTTGCATCATTTCCGCGGTTTTGCCTAAATATAGAAGGGGGTGCCTATTCAGTGAAGAATCCTTTCCCGCCTCCCCTTGGGCCATCCCATCTACCAGCTGCGTCTCGATGTCCACCAGATCCATGCAAAATGTGAAGCGAGCCGTATGAACGATGCAGGGACGAGATCTGCAATTCCAATGAGGCGAGCTTCCCAGCGTAGCCCTGAGCGCTGAACGGATTCTTCGACGGTAAAGCGAAAGATAATGGGAAAGGGGTTTAAGAAGGAAAAGCAGGCCGCTGGGCAACTATCCAAGTGCCTCCAAACACAGAGTCATCCAAACCAAAACGGACAAGCTTGGGTACAAACCGAGGGTTCCGAGTGCGGGACGTTTACAGTCAGAACGGCGAGCCAATTGGTATGCAGTGCTGGTCAGCCCTTGGGAACAGCTGCCCACCGGTGCTTCCTCGCGTCAAGAGCAGCAATCTGTCAATCCGGTCGTGTCATCAATAACAATCTGTCAATTCTCAAGTGTCTCATTAAGGCCTCCAGTCCCTCGTGCTCCCACCTCAACTGTCAACGGCTATCTCAAAAGGACCACGGACAAAGGACAAGATTTCCCCGCTGGCTACCGGCGTGAATGTTTGTCAACTACTTGCAGTTCTTTCTTCTTCTTTTTTTGTCCAAAATGATCTAGAGTGTGTGTCGGGCACAATTCTCAGGCCCAGTCATCTTTAAGAACCTAAGAACAGCCCTGCTGGATCAGACCAGAGGGCCATCTAGTCCAGCATCCTGTCTCTCACAGTGGCCATCCAGTTCCTCTGGAGGGCCAACAACAGAGCACAGAGGCCGAGGCCTTTATAAGAACATTAGAAGAGCCCTGCTGGATCAGACCACAGGGCCATCTAGTCCAACATCCTATCTCACACGGTGGCCAGCCAGTTCCTCTGGAGGCCAACAACAGGGCACAGAGGCCGAGGCCTTTATAAGAACATTAGAAAAGCCCTGCTGGATCAGACCATTAGGCCATCTAGTCCAGCATCCTGCCTCACATAGTGGCCAGCCAGTTCCTCTGGAGGGCCAGCAACAGGACACAGAGGCCGAGGCCTTCATAAGAACATCAGAAGAGCCCTGCTGGATCAGACCATTGGTCCATCTAGTCCAGCCTCCTGTCTCACACAGTGGCCAACCAGTTCCTCTGGAAAGCCAACAACAGGGCAAAGAGGCCGAGGCCTTCCTAAGAACAAAATAAGAGCCCTGATGGATCAGACCACTGGTCCATCTAGTCCAGCATCTTGTCTGACACACAGGCCTGCAAGTTTCTCTAGAGGTCCAGCAACAGGGAAGAGAGACTAAGACCTCTCCCTGATGTTGCCTCCTCTTGCTGTTTTAATGTTTCTAGCTCTCACGGTGGCACAAAGTATATTTTCAGAAAAGGGCAGTCACAGATCAGCAATTCCAGATACTCCGAAAAGCCGAAAGGAAGACTGATCAGGATTCTCAGGGATCTAAGGAAAAACTTCAGCACTCAGTGAAGCTTTTAAGTGCCTTTTTAAGTTTCTCTTTAAATCAGTTCTCCAAGCCAAGCCAGCCAACAGCTTGGAGAACACATTTAAAGTTAAAGTGGCTTTCTTTCCACGTCTCCCTCCCATCTGTTTCCCTTCCTTCCTTCCTTGCAGCTCTCAAACATCTGATGTTCACATCTTGGATCTCTCAAGCATCTAATGTTTATTCTAGCTGGTAAAGGTCAAGGTTGTCCCCTGTGCAAGCACCAGTCGTTTCCAACTCTGGGGTGATGTTGCTTTCACAACATTTTCACAGCAGACTTTTTACGGGGTGGTTTGCCACTGCCTTCCCCAGCAGTCTATACTTTCAACCCAGCAAGCTCATTTGACCGACCTTGGAAGGATGGAAGGCTGAGTCAACCTGGAGCCGGCTACCTGAACCAGCTTCCGCTGGGATCGAACTCAGGTCGTGAGCAGAGGGCTCCGACTGCAGTACTGTAACTTTACCACTCTGCGCCACGGGGCTCTTTTATTCCGGTTCGCTCTTACATTAAATCAAGTTCGGCCACCCCTGCCCTATGGGAATCTATCTCCATAGGGAATAATGGAGTGCCCAGCAGACACTCCCCCCCGCGCCGCTTTCTGATGACCCTAAGAGCTTGAGAGCCAGTTTGGTGTAGTGGTTAAGTGAGTGGACTCTTATCTGGGAGAACTGGGTTTGATTCCCCACTCCTCCACTTGCACCTGCTAGCATGGCCTTGGGTCAGCCATAGCTCTGGCAGAGGTTGTCCTTGAAAGGGCAGCTGCTGTGAGAGCCCTCTCAGCCCCACCCACCTCACAGGGTGTCTGTTGTGGGGGGAGAAGATATAGGAGATTGTAAGCCGCTCTGAGTCTCTGATTCAGAGAGAAGGGCGGGGTATAAATCTGCAATTCTTCTTCTTCTTCTAATGTGGGGAAAGGGCTTCCAAACCGGGGGGATCCCCTGCTCCTGCCTGGGGATTGGCAACCCTATGTGGGACTCGGCCAAGGTCACCCAGTAAACCTCTATGGAGATTCAAGCCAGGGTCTCTCAGCTCCTGGCCTGACATTCTGACCGCCACTCCACGCTGGTTCTAATCCCAAACCTGGGACGGAATATTGCCAACTGTCAAGAGCGCCAAGCGTAAGAGAGAGCCAGATGAAAAGCGAACCTCAGCCGTCAAAATTCACCCCGGGGAGAAAGGCGACAGCTTAGGCATCTTTGAAGAACTGAAGAGTGACTCATCTGGAATGCTGCGGCGGCCTGGCTACACAGGAACACGCCTTCGAGAAAACACCTCTGTGGTAAATTTCACGCTTCTCAAGATGCCAAAAGGGAGAGAGAGAGGTTTTAGCTCTGATTAGTTTGCAAGCTCCTATGTCCCTCTCAAACTGGCGGGTTCCTCGAGAAATTTTAACCGTACGGGCATAAGCAGGGCAAGACAAGGAGGTCTGAATAATCACAACACAAAAAGGGGGGGGGGGGATGCTTATTTTTTAAAACTTCAGCTTGACCCTGCAAAGGAAAAGCTGTATGTAGTTAGAGATAGGGGTTGGACTTCAGAAAGGCAAACTTCGACAAACTTAGAACTATGCTGGGTAAAATCCCACGGTCACAAATACTTAAGGAGAAAGGGGTTCAAGAGGGGTGGGAGTTTCTTAAAAAGCGAAAATCTAAAAGCACAATCACAGACATTTCCTACGAGAAGAAAAAAATGGGAAAAGACTAAAGAAGCCGAGGTGGCTCCATAAACAGCTCTCTAAAGACTTGAGAATTAAAAAATGACTCCTTTAGGAATTGGAAGGAGGGCCTTATAACCAAGGATGAATTTAAACAAATCACCAGCGCTTGCAGAGAAAAAGTTAGGAAAGCTAAAGCTCAGTATGAGCTTAGGCTGGCCAATGATGCTAAAAACAACAAAAAAGGGTTCTTTTCTTACGTTCAGAGCAAGAAAAAGAGCAAGGGCACGGTAGGCCCATTGCGAGGGCAGGAAAGTGAAATTGTAACAGGTAATGAAGAGAGGGCGGAACTGCTCAATTCCTACTTTTCCTCAGTCTTCTCTGATGAGGGAAAACGTTCTCAACATGGCAAAACAGCTCCCAACAGGGGTGGAGGGCGGGCACCCCTTCCCCACTCGCGCCATCCCTGAGCCTCTGACTGGACGCTGGGGGGGGGGGGGTCAGAGGAACTCCCCGAGCCCCTCAGCGCCCAGAAACAGTGGTGCTTTCAGGCTTTGGCGTTCTCCGAACCCAGAGAACGCCGAAGTCTGAAAGCGCCACTCGTTGTTTCTGGGCACTGAAAGATCGGAGGAACTCCCCTGCCCCTCAGAGCCCAGAAACATCGGCACGAAAATTTCCCCCCCTGTGGGAAGGGGGTGGCCAGGCAGCAGAACCCCACGCGCCGCCCCTGATTGGTTCATCTAGTCCTGAATTCTCTGTCTCACACGGTGGCCAACCAATTACCCTAAAGGGCCAAGAACAGGGCATAGAGGCCAAGGTCTTCCTAAGAACATCAGAAGAGCCCTGCTGGGTCAGACCACCGGTCCACCAAGTCCAGAATCCCCTCTCACACAGTGGCCAACCATTTCCTCTGGGTGGTCAATAACAGAGCACAGAGCCTGAGGCCTTCAAAAAACACCAGAAGAGCCCTGCTGGGTCAGACCAACAGTCCATCTATTCCAGAGTCCCGTCTCACACAGGGGCAACCAGTTCCTCTTGAGGGTCGGCAACAGGACATAACAGAGGCCAAAGTCTTCCTAAGAACATCAAAAGAGCCCTGCTAGATCATATGAAGCTGCCTTATACTGAATCAGACCCTCAGTCCATCAAAGTCAGTCTTGTCTACTCAGACTGGCAGCAGATCTCTAGGGGCCTCCAGCTGAGGTTTTTCATGCCTACTTGCCTGGACCCTTTTTAGTTGGAGATGCCGGGCATTGAACCTGGGATCTTCTGCTTACCAAGCAGATGTTCTACCACGGAGCCACTGTCCCTCCCTAGTTCCTCTGCAGGGTCAATAACAGGGCACAGAGCCTGAGGCCTTCAAAAAACATCAGAAGAGTCCTGCTGGATCAGACCAGTGGTCCATCTAGTCCAGCCTCCTGTCTCACACAGTGGTCAACCATTTCTTCTGGGGGGGGGCCAAGAACAGGGCACAGAGGCCAAGGCCTTCCTAAGAACATCAGAAGAGCCCTGCTGGATCAGACCAGGGAGGGTCCATCTAGTCCAACCTCCTGTCTCACACAGTGGCCAACCGGTTCTTCTGGAGGGCCAACAACAGGGCAGAGAGGCTGAGGCCTTCCTAAGAACATAAGAAGAGGTCTGCTGGATCAGACCAGTGCTCCATCTAGTCCAGCCTCCTGTCTCACACAGTGGCCAACCAGTTCCTCTGGAGGGCCAACAACAGGGCACAGAGGCTGAGACCTCCCCCTGATGTTACCTCCTGGCTCTGGGATTCAGAGACTTAATGCACTTCTAAATGTGGATCTGCTCTGCAAAGCTTCCTGAAATCCTTCCCATTTTTCCTTAATGTCCTTTTTTCCCTTTCGACGGTGATGGCAAAAGATTCTCTAGGGGCCTCCAGCCCCTAGAGTTCATGGCCTGTGGTTCATGGCCATCAGCTGGGGTTTTTTGGAGCAGGAACTCCTTTGCATATTAGGCCACACCCCCTTGATGTAGCCAATCCTCCTGGAGCTTACAGTAGGGCCTGTACTAATAGCCCTGTAAGCTCCAGGAGGACTGGCTTAATATATATATAAATAAATCCAGGGGGAGTGGCCTAATATGCAAAGGTATTCCTGCTGCAAAAAAAACCCTGGCCATCAGAATGGGATGAAATACACTGGTTATTTGATTAGGAGAGCCAGTTTGGTGTAGTGGTTAAGTGTGCGGACTCTTATCTGGGAGAACCGGGTTTGATTCCCCACTCCTCCACTTGAACCTGCTGGAATGGCCTTGGGTCAGCCATAGCTCTGGCAGAGGTTGTCCTTGAAAGGGCAGCTGCTGTGAGAGCCCTCTCCAGCCCCACCCACCTCACAGGGTGTCTGTTGTGGGGGAGGAAGATAAAGGAGATTGTGAGCCACTCTGAGACTTTTCGGAGTGGAGGGCGGGATATAAATCCAATGTCTTCATCTACCTCACAGGGTGTTTGTTGTGGGGGAGGAAGGGAAAGGAGATTGTGAGCCGCTCTGAGACTCTTTGGAGTGGAGGGCGGAATATAAATCCAATATCTTCATCTACCTCACAGGGTGTCTGTTGTGGGGGAGGAAGGGAAAGGAGATTGTGAGCCGCTCTGAGACTCTTCGGAGTATAGGGCGGGATATAAATCCAATATCTTCTTCTTCTTCTTCTATTTTTTTCATCCAGCACGTTCCCAAAGAACTCATTCTGCCAAAGAACACATCGTTCTCTCAGTCATCACAATAACCCTGTAGGTTAGGCCACAGATGCCCTAGAATCATAGAGTTGGAAGGGACCTCCAGGGCCATCAAGTCCAACCCCCTGCACAACGCAGGAAACACACAAATGCCACCACCCCCACACCCTTCCCTGCCCTCCTTCTCATGATCTGCCGAATTCACAAAATCCTAACAACGCAAAGGTTCCTGTGACTGAAATTACTATGATAACATAAGTGCATTTATTGCAAACAAGACAGGCATATATTCCCAGTAATCACACAAGATGACCAATCAGACCATAGAAGGGCAGTTCGTACTAATAAATCCAATCTTGTAAAATTCAAGTAGATGCAATGCATGCAGTAATTAGGGTTTGTAGAGTCTTTCGGGATCAAGTGCCGTGTTCTACTGGAGAAGAACAAAGAAATCTTTGATAACATGCAGTAATTGTTCCAATTCCAATAAATCTCACGAAGATATGATACAGGCGACAGGACAGACGGTATTCCACTTCCTGTTTCAGAGATTTCCTGAGAGAACCAGTTTGGTGTAGTGGTTAAGTGCGCGGACTCTTCTCTGGGAGAACCGGGTTTGATTCCCCACTTCTCCACTTGCAGCTGCTGGAATGGCCTTGCGTCAGCCATAGCTCTCACAGGAGTTGTCCTTGAAAGAACAGCTTCTGGGAGAGCTCTCTCAGCCCCACCTACCTCACAGGGTGTCTGTTGTAGGGGGAGAAGATATAGGAGATTGTAACATAACTCTTGGCACATAGGCTCTGACGTTACACCTATCTCGATCAATTCTGGACCATGCAACATACAATAAGACACTGGGTGCAATATGTATGACCTTGATTAAGACATAAGGCCGCAGAATAACAGGCCTCAAGAATATCTCTAAGCCTTTGTCACTTCATTAAATTTCCTTGTGGTCCGGCATTGTTTTATTCTATTCTGTACTATGAGCCAATATGTGTACTTACCTTTCTGCCCTCTGAAGAAGACCAGTCTAGGTCGAAATGCGTCAGGTCAAGTCGAGTGGGTCCCCATTGTGGTTTTATGACTGTACATAGGATAGAGGCTTATGATGTGCCCTTAAATGGTTTTAGCTTTCTACAATAAATACAGGTATGCTGGTTTATGATTTATTTTATTCTTCGTTTTTAATGTTTGCCCCTTTAATTGCATATTAACCTTTCGGGTTTCTTACTCCGGTTTTTGGGTTAAGTTACTTTCCCTTCTTTGTTTTTCCTCAGCCATAGTTCTGTCAGGGGTTGTCCTTGAAAGGGCAGCTGCTGTGAGAGCCCTCTCAGTCCCACCCACCTCACAGGGTGTCTGTTGTGGTGGGGAGTAGGAGATTGTAAACCGCTCTGATTCTCTGATTCAGAGAGAAGGGCGGGGTATAGATCTACAATTCTTCTTCTTCTTCTCAGGCATGGGATTATCAAAAGGACAAGATGTCTCCATACTTCTTTCTAACATGATGTCAAGTAAGAAGATAAGAGGATATTGGATTTATATCCCACCCTATACTCTGAATCTCAGAGTCTCAGAGCAGTCACAATCTCCCCCCCCCCCACCCCACAACAGACACCCTGTGAGGTAGGTGGGACTGAGAGGCCTCTCACAGCAGCTGCCCTTTCAAGGACAGAGTCTCAGAGCAGCCTACAATCTCCTTTCCCTTCCTCCCCCACAACGGACACCCTGTGAGGTAGGTGGGACTGAGAGGCCTCTCACAGCAGCTGCCCTTTCAAGGACAGAGTCTCAGAGCAGCCTACAATCTCCTTTCCCTTCCTCCCCCACAACGGACACCCTGTGAGGTGGGTGGGGCTGAGAGAGCTCTTACAGCAGCTGCCCTTTCAAAGACAACTCCTACAAGAACTATGGCTGACCCAACGCCATTCCAGCAGCTTCTTCTTCATAGTACTTCATAGTTTATTACAGTCTCAGGACCAGAATACAGCGTAAACATAATATGAAAAAGTAAAAACAGACATAGTATACAAAAACAGAGATCTATATTTAAGAACTTTTAAAATGCAATTCCCGCAGTCTAAGAATTAATGCACAAAACTCAGCAACTGAATGTGTAATCGCTGGATTCTTATTTGATAAGAACCAATTAAGTCTTGCTTTGTTTGTATTAATATAACCAGGTATCCTATTGACTAATGGGAGTAATAATTCTAAAGCAAGCCTCTCTATAGTATGGGCAACTTAAAAACATATGCTCTACAGATTCAAACTTGCTTAAAAGGCCATTCCAGCAGCTGCAAGTGGAGGAGTGGGAAATGAAACCTGGTTCTCCCAGATAAGAGTACGTGCACTTAACCACTACACCAAACAGGAAGGAAGGAAGGAAGGAAGGAAGGAAGGAAGGAAGGAAGGAAGGAAGGAAGGAAGGAAGGAAGGAAGGAAGGAAGGAAGGAAGGAAGGAAGGAAGGAAGGAAGGAAGGAAGGAAGGAAGGAAGGAAGGAAGGAAGGAAGGAAGGAAGGAGGGGGGAGGGAGGGAGGGAGGGAGAGGGGGGAGGGAGAGAGAGGTGGAAAGGCAGCAACTTTATCTTTACATGCATTCTCCAAGCTACCAAGAAGGGTTAGATCCCTTCTCCAAGCTGGCCAACAGGGTTTGGCGGCTTTGAGAGTCACACGATGTGTTTGAAAGAGCCACATGTGGCTCCTGAGCCACAGTTTGGCCACCCTTGCCCTAACCCAATTCTCCAGGAATTTCCCAACCCAGAGTTGGCAACCCTTCCTCCTATCCGGGTGGACAAAGACATTCAACCGATCAGGAACAGATCCATCGCTGACCCCTGCAGAATGCCGTGGGAGAGCTTTTGGCAATTAGAGAACACTTCCCACAATTCATTGATTTTTAAATCTCGGCCTTCGGATACAAATCAGTCACACTTTAAACACACATCGATTCTGCATCAGCCCGCCCCAGGGAACCATATTGACAGAGCTAACTGTGCTAATGTCAGGAGCTAACCTAAGGGAAATCCCTCTACGATGCATAAAAGTGCAAGCACCAACTAAAGTATTTATGTCTTCCTGAGTATCCAGAGCCAACGCTAATTACGGCCTTGAAATCCGCGGCCATTCAGACTTTTAAAAATTATTATTAAGATTGCATCGGATGGGAAACTTTAATCGGAGTATCGGGTTCCAAGAGCAATGACGACACGGTATCCAGAGCTATTTTAAGAGCCCAGAATCAAGTTGCTATACAAATGAATACACAACCTTTAGCCAAGGCCTTCTAATATTACAGAGGACAAGCTTGGAATAGGAATAGAACCCCTACGACAGACAGACACATCTAGGTAGATAAATGTTCAGATAGACATATAGTCATCTAGAACAGTGGTCCCCAACCTTTTTGGCACCAGGGACAGGTTTTGTGGAAGACAATTTTTCCACGGACCGGTGGGAGAGGGGGAGGTGATGGTTTTGGAGTGATACTATTGTGCGCTTTATTTTGGTGCGGTGGTTAAGCGTGCAGACTCTTATCTGAGAGAACTGGGTTTGACTCTTGCAGAGCTGTCCTTGAAAGGGCAGCTTCTGGGAGAGCTCTCTCAACCCCACACACCTCACAGGGTGTCTGTTGTGGGGGAGGAAAAGAAAGGAGATTGTGAGGCACTCTGAGATTCGGAGTGGAGGGCAGGATACAGATCCAATGTCGTCTTATTTTTATTATTGTTACTTTAAAAAGGTAGTCCCCTGTGCAACCACCAGTCGTTTCCGACTCTGGGGTGACGTTGCTTTCACAGCATTTTCACGGCAGACTTTTTACAGGGCGGTTTGCCATTGCCTTCCCCAGTCATCTATACTTTCCCCCCAGCAAGCTGGGTACTCATTTTACCGACCTCGGAAGGATGGAAGGCTGAGTCAACCTGGAGCTGGCTACCTGAGCCCAGCTTCTGCCAGGATTGCCATTGCCTTCCCCAGTCATCTACACTTTCCCCCCAGCAAGCTGGGTACTCATTTTACCGACCTCGGAAGGATGGAAGGCTGAGTCAACCTGAGCCGACTACCGGTCCACAGCCCAGGGATTGGGGACCCCTGATCTAGAAAGACAGAAAGATACACCGGAGGAGAATAAACTGAATGAAGCAATATTACACTGCACATCTGAACCAAGATCTAAGATCGAACGTGCGTTCTTAAAATAAATTGGAGCTTGAGGCCCGGCGTCATTTTTTTTTACGACTTCCCTTGGAGAGCGAGGATTACGTTTTAATCAAGCAAAGCGTGCAGCAGGGAAGGGAGAGAGATCCTTTCCAACGCTGGAATCGTCTGATCTTCTTCCAGACTTCCCATAAATTAAATTATACGGTTGGAAATTAAGAAAGACCCACCACCCCCTGGCAAGTTACAAGTGGTTTAAGATTACCACTTGGAAGTTGTTAAATAGAAACGGGGATCGTTTAGCAAGGTCCCCCCCCCCCCGGGAGTTTGGGAGAGAGACGGTCAGCTCAGGGTTGGCGTATCTGCTCCAAATGTGATTCGGGCTACGCTCAAAGATCATCTGTGTGCAGAATACGTTGCCAAGCTACCGTTTGTTTCAGCTGGAAATGAAATATTATTTAGAATAATTAATAATATTCTGGATCAGAGCAATGGTCCATCTAGTCCGGCGTCCTGTCACACGCAGTTTATTTTATTATATTTATATCCCACCCACCCCCCAAAACGAGCTCAGTGGCAAGGCCGGTGCTAGGCTTTCTGGTGCCCTAGGCAAGTCACCCACTAGCGCGCCCCCCTCCCAATTATTTAAAAAACATAGAGAAAAGGAAGAGAAGAAGAAAACTGCATATTTATACCCCGCCCTTCTCTCTGCATCAGAGACTCAGAGTGGCTTACAATCTCCTATATCTCCTCCCCCCACAACAGAAGAAGAAGAAGACCGCAGATTTATACCCTGCCATTCTCTCTGCATCAGAGACTCAGAGTGGCTTACAATCTCCTATATCTTCCTCCCCCCACAACAGAAGAAGAAGACTGCAGATTTATACCCCGCCTTTCTCTCTGAATCAGAGACTCAGAGCAGCTTACAATCTCCTATATCTCCTCCCCCCACAACAGAAGAAGAAAAAGACCGCAGATTTATACCCTGCCATTCTCTCTGAATCAGAGACTCAGAGCGGCTTACAATCTCCTATATCTCCTCCCCCCACAACAGAAGAAGAAGACCGCAGATTTATACCCTGCCCTTCTCTCTGAATCAGAGACTCAGAGCAGCTTACAATCTCCTATATCTCCTCCCCCCACAACAGAAGAAGAAGACTGCAGATTTATACCCCGCCCTTCTCTCTGAATCAGAGACTCGAGCGGCTTACAATCTCCTATATCTCCTCCCCCCACAACAGAAGAAGAAGACCGCAGATTTATACCCTGCCCTTCTCCCTGAATCAGAGACTCAGAGCGGCTTACAATCTCCTTTATCTTCCTCCCCCACAACAGACACCCTGTGAGGTGGGTGGGGCTGAGGGTGCTCTCACAGCAGCTGCCCTTTCTAACATGATGTCAAGTAAGAAGATAAGAAGCTACTGGATTTATATCCCGCCCTATACTCTGAAACTCAGAGTCTCAGAGCGGTCACAATCTCCTTTACTTTCCCCCCACACAACAGACACCCTGTGAGTGGGTGGGCAGGGCTGAGATAGCTCTCCTAGAAGCTGCCTTTTCAAGGACAATTCCTGCGAGAGCTATGGCTGACCCAAGGCCATTCCAGCAGCTGCAAGTGGAGAAGGGGGAATCAAACCTGGTTCTCCCAGATAAGAGAGCTATGGCTGACCCAAGGCCATTCCAGCAGCTGCAAGTGGAGAAGGGGGGAATCAAACCCGGTTCTCCCAGATAAGAGAGCTCTGGCTGACCCAAAGCCATTCCAGGAGCTGCAAGTGGAGGAGTGGGGAATCAAACCCGGTTCTCCCAGATAAGAGAGCTCTGGCTGACCCAAGGCCATTCCAGCAGCTGCAAGCGGAGTGGGGAATCAAACCCGGTTCTCCCAGATAAGAGAGCTATGGCTGACCCAAGGCCATTCCAGCAGCTGCAAGTGGAGGAGTGGGGAATCAAACCCGGTTCTCCCAGATAAGAGAGCTCTGGCTGACCCAAGGCCATTCCAGCAGCTGCAAGCGGAGTGGGGAATCAAACCCGGTTCTCCCAGATAAGAGAGCTCTGGCTGACCCAAGGCCATTCCAGCAGCTGCAAGTGGAGGAGTGGGGAATCAAACCCGGTTCTCCCAGATAAGAGAGCTCTGGCTGACCCAAGGCCATTCCAGCAGCTGCAAGCGGAGTGGGGAATCAAACCCGGTTCTCCCAGATAAGAGAGCTCTGGCTGACCCAAGGCCATTCCAGCAGCTGCAAGCGGAGTGGGGAATCAAACCCGGTTCTCCCAGATAAGAGAGCTCTGGCTGACCCAAGGCCATTCCAGCAGCTGCAAGCGGAGTGGGGAATCAAACCCGGTTCTCCCAGATAAGAGAGCTCTGGCTGACCCAAGGCCATTCCAGCAGCTGCAAGCGGAGTGGGGAATCAAACCCGGTTCTCCCAGATAAGAGAGCTCTGGCTGACCCAAGGCCATTCCAGCAGCTGCAAGTGGAGGAGTGGGGAATCAAACCCGGTTCTCCCAGATAAGAGAGCTATGGCTGACCCAAGGCCATTCCAGCAGCTGCAAGTGGAGGAGTGGGGAATCAAACCCGGTTCTCCCAGATAAGAGAGCTATGGCTGACCCAAGGCCATTCCAGGAGCTGCAAGTGGAGGAGTGGGGAATCAAACCCGGTTCTCCCAGATAAGAGTCCGCACACTTCACCACTACACCCAAATGGCTCTTCTCACCAAACTTGAAAATTCTCACATTTTTAATTTATTTGATTTTTAATTCAAATTGTTAAAAAAAAATGTGATGATATATTAAAAAAAAATTGTGAGAATAAGTGCTTGTGAGCCACGCCAGGAAGGAGGGTGGCAGGACAGGTTGAGGTGGAAGGTCAAGTCGCACATCGGGGGGGATGGGAGGGGAGTGGCTGGGCTTTGTTGAGGGCAGCTTGGTGGTGGGAGAGGACAAGGCGACAGCAGTCAGGGGCCAGAGTCATGGGTCAGGGAGGGGTCACCCAGCGGTGCCCCCTAGGCCAGTTAGCGCCCTAGGTGAGTGCTACTTTGCCTACTCCCACGCACCGGCCCTGCTCAGTGGCTAACTCTCCACCGACCTGTAAGGAGGACAAATTTTTCCAGCTCTGTATATTGCTGGATGAACAATATTACCATGTTTCATGCAAAATCACCGATAGTTTCGAAGTAGGCTTCCCAATTCCCAGGTCCCAGCGGGGGATCCCCCGGTTTTACAGGCTCCCCCCCCCGCCCCCAGCCAGCTGGCCACCGGGGGAAGCCTCACCCCCACCGCCACCATACAGCTCTAGATCTCCGGCAGGTTTAGAAAGCTGCAAACAGGTCCGTTTCAAAATGTGTGTCACTTTGCCTTTAAAATTGAGCAGGAAGTACTTCATGGGAAGGGTCAGCAACACAGTCCCTCGGTTTGTTTTGCTTTCGTTTCAGAACAACTAAATGTGTTTGTTTGTGTGTGTGAGAGAGAGAGAGACAGAGAGAGAGAGAGCAATGTAGCCCCTGTTCTTTTCAGATGTTGTTGTGGACGAACCAGACCCAGTAAGTATGTGTATGTGAGAGAGAGAGAGGGCTGCCAATCCCCAGGTCTGGAGGACCCCTCCCCCCCCCACTTTAGGGTCATCAGAAAGCAGAGGGGGGGAAATGTGTACTGGGCAATTATTCCCTATGGAGAATGATTCCCATGGGAAATAATGGGGAATTGATCTGCGGGTATCGGGGGCTCTGGGGAGGCTGTTTTTGGAGGTAGAGGCGCCAAACTTTCAGTATAGCATCTAGTGTCTCTCCCCAAAATACCCCCCAAGTTTCAAAACGATTGGACCAGGGGGGTCCAATTCTATGAGCCCCAAAAGAAGGTGCCCCTATCCTTCATTATTTCCTATGGAAGGAAGGCATTTTAAAAAGTGTGCTGTCCCTTTAAATGTGATGGCCAGAACTCCCTTTGGAGTTCAATTATGCTTGCCACACCCTTGCTCTTGGCTCCGCCCCCAATGTCTCCTGGCTCCACCCCCAAAGTCCCCAGATATTTCTTGAATTGGATTTGGCAACCCTATTTCGAAGGCATTCCCAAACACACAAGAACATTTATCAGCGTTCATCAGAGTGTTCCGGAAATGTCCTCTTCCCACATAGCTCACCTTTCCCAGCTGGAGCTCACCTTTCTTTCCTGTAAGTTACTCTTCCCCATCTTCCCCAGCATGGCTTTTTGCCAAGGCTTATGGGAAGTGTAGTTCTCACAGCTTCTCCAATTTGAACGCGTAGTTCTGAACGTACGCCAATCGCGGTGACTGGCTGTCTGCCCTGTGTGATGATGTATGTTGCCACTGCACAGACACTAAGACACTTAGAATATTGCTCATTTCAAAATTGCAAAGATCACC
Organism: Heteronotia binoei; assembly: GCF_032191835.1. Lineage (NCBI taxonomy): Eukaryota > Metazoa > Chordata > Lepidosauria > Squamata > Gekkonidae > Heteronotia > Heteronotia binoei. The sequence goes on along the minus strand of NC_083225.1, from coordinate 188,753,232 downwards.
CATATGAGTATGAGGATACAGCGCTCCAGAGAAAGTGGGCTCTTTCAGCGCAATTGTCCAGCATGGTACTTGCAAGGGTGGCCTTACTAATTCTGACCAGAGATTTTGACATTAGAATCGTAGGATCACAGACCTCCAGGGTCATCTAGTCCAACCTCCTGCACAATGCAGAAAATTCACAAATATTTCTCCTTAAATTCACAGGATCCGCATTGCTGTCAGGTGCCCATCTAGCCTCTGTTTAAAAACCTCCAAGGAAGGAGAGCCCACCACCTCCCGAGGAAGCCTGTTCCACTGAGGATCCGCTCTAAACTCACAGATACCTCCCCCTAAATTCACAGGATCCTCATTGCTGTCAGATGGCCATCTAGCCTCTGTTTAAAAACCGCCAACGAAAGAGAGCCCACCACCTCCCGAGGAAGCCTGTTCCACTGAGGAACCGCTCTAACGGTCAGGAAGTTCTTCCTAAAGCTGAGCCGGAAACTCTTCCGATTTACCGGTAATTTCAACCTGTTGGTTCTGGTCCTGCCTTCTGGGGCCACAGAAAACAATTCCACCCCATCCTCTATAGCAGGGGTGGCCAATGGTAGCTCTCCAGATGTTTTTTACCTACAACTCCCAGCAGCCCCAGCTATTGGCCATGCTGGCTGGGGCTGATGAGAGTTGCAGGCAAAAAACATCTGGAGCGCTACCGTTGGCCACGCCTGCTCTATAGGACAGCCCTTCAAGGACTTGAAGATGGTGATTCTATCACCTCTCAGCCGCCTCCTCTCCATGCTAAACATGCCCAGCTCCTTCAACCTTTCTTCATAGGACTTGGCCTCCAGACCCTTGGCTGTGTATTTCCTGCTGTGTTACTAATTTTGATGGCAGTCAGAAAATTACCCCCAAGCTATAATGAGGAGGAGTAGGAGGAGGTGGAAGAGATGATGAAAAAGATGAAGACAATTGGTTTTACCCCCCTGCCCTTCTCTACCCAAAGGAGTCTCAGAGCGACCTACAAGCACCTTCCTTTCCTCTCCCCACAACAGACACCCCGTGGGGAAGGTGGGGCTGAGAGAGTTCTGAGACAACTCTGACCAACCCAAGGCCACCCAGCTGGCTTCATGTGGAGGAGGAATGAGGAATCGAACCCAGTTCTTCAGATAAAGAGTCCACCGGAGAATTTTTTGCCAACTTTTGGGAATGAAGCAGGGGTCACTGGGGATGTGGGGGGGGAGGTATTTGTGAAGTTCCTGCCTTGTGCAGGGGGTTGGACTAGATGACCCTGGAGGTCCCTTCCAGCTCTATTGTTCCATGACCTTGGGCCATTCACTCTTAACCACTACACCAAACTGCCTCTCGGTACTGACCTTGATGGAATGATAGTCTGCTTCAGTATAAGGCAGACTCACATGTTCATCTCTGCCAAAATTTTCCTCCAGGTTATCCTAATCATGTTACCCCACGGGGATTATACCTTGACCTTTAAAGCTCTTTCCTTAAAACCAAAATTGGGGTGGGTGGGTGGACTTCAGGCCAAACAATGTCGCACTTTAATTCCATATTCACGCTGAAGCGATATAGAACAGCTGATCCGAGATTCTAAACCACCTGCAGAGACTAGCCCAAAATAGCCAAGACCACATTTGCACTGCTTTTACACCTTTGCTTTATAATGAGTTTTAAAAGGGGTTTTTTTTTTGTTTTTTTAAACAGAGCTACCTTATTATATTCAATCAGATCAGTGGACCATGAAGGCAAGACTGTCAAAAGACTTCAATTCCAACCCCGGAAAGTTTATTTTTCTCCACTCGCAGCCAAGATTCCCTCACCTGGAAATGCCAAAACCCATACAGAGCTAAGTCACGCTTTCTGTTCGTTGCCCATATCTGACATTTGAGGGGCAAAGTAGATATGCAAATAAAAAGAGCAACTCCAATAAAGGAAAAACAAAACATTTTGTCCCATCTTGGAATGTTTTTAATTCTTCATCCAAAGATCTACTAGTTAGTTAGTTAATCATAGTCTTAAGACCAGTGTACGCTTTGATCAAACAAAGAGTACAAACAATAGAAATTCAAATTTAAGAACTTTAAAAATGTGATTCCTGTAATTTAAGAATCAATGCACAGAATTTAGCAATATGCCAGTCACATTGCAAGATGTTAAGACTAATTTTGGTGTAAGAGCCAGTTTGGTGTAGTGGATAAGTGTGTGGACTCTTATCTGGGAGAACCGGGTTTGATTCCCCACTCCTCCACTTGCAGCTGCTGGAATGGTCTTGGGTCAGCCAGAGCTCTCTTATCTGGGAGAACCGGGTTTGATTCCCCACTCCTCCACTTGCAGCTGCTGGAATGGCCTTGGGTCAGCCATAGCTCTCTTCTCTGGGAGAACCGGGTTTGATTCCCCACTCCTCCACTTGCACCTGCTGGAATGGCCTTGGGTCAGTCATAGCTCTCTTATCTGGGAGAACCGGGTTTGATTCCCCACTCCTCCACTTGCAGCTGCTGGAATGGCCTTGGGTCAGCCAGAGCTCTCTTATCTGGGAGAACCGTGTTTGATTCCCCACTCCTCCACTTGCAGCTGCTGGAATGGCCTTGGGTCAGCCAGAGCTCTCTTATCTGGGAGAACCGGGTTTGATTCCCCACTCCTCCACTTGCACCTGCTGGAATGGCCTTAGGTCAGCCAGAGCTCTCTTCTCTGGGAGAACCGGGTTTGATTCCCCACTCCTCCACTTGCACCTGCTGGAGCGGCCTTGGGTCAGACAGATCTCTCTTATCTGGGAGAACCGGGTTTGATTCCCCACTCCTCCACTTGCACCTGCTGGAATGGCCTTGGGTCAGCCAGATCTCTCTTATCTGGGAGAACCGGGTTTGATTCCCCACTTTTCCACTGGCAGCTGCTGGAATGGTCTTGGGTCAGCCAGAGCTCTCTTATCTGGGAGAACAGGGTTTGATTCCCCACTCCGCCACTTGCAGCTGCTGGAATGGCCTTGGGTCAGCCACAGCTCTCTTATCTGGGAGAACCAGGTTTGATTCCCCACTCCTCCACTTGCAGCTGCTGGAATAGCCTTGGGTCAGTCATAGCTCCCGAAGGCATTATCCTTGAAAGGGCAGCTGCTGTGAGAGCTCTCTCAGCCCCACTCACCTCACAGGATGTCTGTTGTAGGGGAGGAAGGTAAAGGAGATTGTGAGTCACTCTGAATATAGGGCGGGATATAAATCCAATATCTTCTTTTCATACAGGCTTCTCCAAGATGGCACCCACAGACATCTTCTGTGGTTCCCAAGTATTATTAGAAAGCGGGCGGGTCAAGTGGGGTGTTTGCCCAGGAGGGCTTCTGATTGGCTGCGCAGATTTATTTAAAAGTTGCTTTGGAAGCAACTGCCACTACAGCACAAGGAGTTTCGCTGTATGACTGGAGATAAGCAGTGTATACACAAGAAAATATTTTTAAACAATATGCTCTTTAAAAAGCATCCTGTTAAACAAAGCTTCTGCTTGAAATCTTGAAAAGTTACTATTAAAGTTAGGCATGACTTAGTAGGCATCCTATACAGGAATATGAGTTCAGGCAACGAAGGAGCAATAAGCTACCTTCAACGCTCATGGAATTTAGAAGGCCAAATAACAAAACGAACAGGAGAGAAGATAATGGAAGGTTTAAAAAAAGTTAAGATACACAAGGTTAGAGAAATGGAATTGAAATTTTTTACCAAATGGTATAGAACTCCGGCTACTTTAGCCAATATGTTCCCTGGGTTGAGCCCTAAGTGTTGGCACTGTAAGAAAGCGAAGGGATGGTATTCCCACATGTGGTGGGAGTGTCCTGAGGCCAAGAAACTATGGGATATGGTAGTGGGAATGATAAAGGAATTCTTTCAGGCAGAGCCGAGAATTAATTTTGAACTAACACAGATGGGTTTATTAGGGAATGAAAAAATAGGGAAGAATAATCAAGATTTACTAAAAGCAATGATATCAGCGGGTAAAGCGGCAATAGCGGCAGGATGGAAGGATAAAAGTAAATGGAAGGAAAGAACTTGGCATAACTATCTCTTTGATTTTGTCCAGTCAGATATAGCTGCTATAATGTTGCAAGAAGAATCATGGGAAGAAAGAAGATCAAGAATTAAAGAAAAGTGGCGGACCTATCTGAAATGGGCGAAGGAAGAAAGGAGAGTGGACATTCAGTGGAAGCTTCAAGTCCTTTGTCCCTGGCTGGAAGAAGAAAAGGATGTATAGACTAAGGGGGGTGGGTTGGGGGAAAATGTAAAATGGATATCAGAAACCATGTAGAGAAACGGATAATGTATAATAATAATAATAAAAAATATACATTAAAAAAAAAGTTAGGCATGACTTCTCTCCCTGGTGTTTTGTGGTTGTGGCGGCCATTTTGAGGTTAGCTCCGCCTCCTGTGGCAGCCATTTTCCATTTGTGCCCACCGTTTAGTGTCAGAATTCCAAAAGTGCTCACAGGCTCAAAAAGCGTTGGGGAACCCTGAACTAATTATTCACAATCTTTAAAAAAAAAAGATCACAGGGAAGCAGGTTAAGATAACTTCAACTCTGAGTTTTACGCACAATGTTGTGGTATTGTATATTCAACGGTTATCGTTGCCAGTAGGCAAAATTAAGCAGCATCTAATAGTTGGGAAAAAGTGAGAATCACAGCCTATGCCATTCAGAGGACTTGTGCTCCGCTAAATTTATTGAAGTCTATAGCCTTAGGGTATATATCCAGTTAGCATACCACTGTGCATTATTCTCGAAATCAGGGTCCCCAACCACCAGGCTGTGGACCAGTACCAGTCCATGGCCTGTTAGCAACCAGTCCGTGAGTTGGATATTTATTTCATTATATATTACAAGGTAGTAGTAATAAGACGACAATGACAACATTGGATCTATATCCTGCCCTCCACTCTGAACCCCAGTGTCTCAGACCCGCTTACAATCTCCTTTGTCTACAATGAGAGATCTACAATGAGAGCCAGTTTGGTGCAGTGCTTAAGTGCGTGGACTCTTATCTGGGAGAACCGGGTTTGATTCCCCATTCCTCCACTTGCATGCTTGACACTCACAGCAGCTGCCCTTTCAAGGACAGAGACTCAGAGCGGCTTACAATCTCCTTTCCCTTCCTCCCCTACAACGGACACCCTGTGAGGTGGGTGGGGCTGAGAGGGCTCTCACAGCAGCTGCCCTTTCCAGGACAGAGTCTCAAAGCGGCTTACAATCTCCTTTCCCTTCCTCCCCCACAAAAGACACCCTGTGAGGTGGGTGGGGCTGAGGGGGCTCTCCCAGAAGCTTCCCTTTCAAGGACAACTCCTGCGAGAGCTATGGCTAACCCAAGGCCATTCCAGCAGCTGCAACTGGAGGAGTGGGGAATCAAACCCGGTTCTCCCAGATAAGAGAGCTCTGACTGACCCAAGGCCATTCCAGCAACTGCAAGTGGAGGAGTGGGGAATCAAACCCAGTTCTCCCAGATAAGAGAGCTATGGCTGACTCAAGGCCATTCCAGCAGGTACAAGTGGAGGAGTGGGGAATCAAACCTGGTTCTCCCAGATAAGGGAGCTATGGCTGGCCCAAGGCCATTCCAGCAGGTACAAGTGGAGGAGTGGGGAATCAAACCTGGTTCTCCCAGATAAGAGAGCTCTGGCTGGCCCAAGGCCATTCCAGCAGGTGCAAGCGGAGGAGTGGGGAATCAAACCCGGTTCTCCCAGATAAGAGAGCTCTGGCTGACCCAAGGCCATTCCAGCAGGTGCAAGCGGAGGAGTGGGGAATCAAACCCGGTTCTCCCAGATAAGAGAGCTCTGGCTGACTCAAGGCCATTCCAGCAGGTGCAAGCGGAGGAGTGGGGAATCAAACCCGGTTCTCCCAGATAAGAGAGCTCTGGCTGACCCAAGGCCATTCCAGCAGCTGCCAGTGGAGGAGTGGGGAATCAAACCCGGTTCTCCCAGATAAGAGAGCTCTGGGTGACCCAAGGCCATTCCAGCAGCTGCAAGTGGAGGAGTGGGGAATCAAACCCAGTTCTCCCAGATAAGAGTCTGCACACTACTTAACCACTACACCAAACTGGCTCTAATAGACACGCCAGCCATGCTAGAATTCCAGAAGCCCTCCCACTGTTGCCCCTCCCCAGCACCAAGAATACAGAGCATCGCTGCCCCAGACATATAAACATAAGAGAAGCCATGTTGAATCAGACAAATGGTTCATCCAGCTCAACACTGTGTCTCACAGTGGTCCAAACCCAGGGGCCATCAGGAGATTTACCAGAAGGGCCAGAGCTCCAGAAGTCCTCCCACTGTGCCCCCCTCCAAGCACCAGGAAGACAGAGCATCACTGCCCCAGACTGAGTCTTCCCTCTATACCTTGTAGCTAATAGCCACCGGTGGGCTTCCACTTCATGTGTGCAACCAATCCCCTCTTGAAGCTGTCTATGTTTGTAGCTGCCATCACTTCCTGCGGCAATGAATTCCACATGTTCATTACTCTTTGGGCAAAGAAGGACTTCCTTTGCTCTGTTGTAAGCCTCCTGCTCCTTCATTTCATGGAGTGTCCATGAGTTCTTGTACTGTGAGAAAGGGAGAAAAGTACTTTCTCTACCCCATGCATCATTGTATAGTTCTCTATCATGTCACACACACCCTCAACTGTTATTTCTCCAAGCTTAAGGAGCCCTAACTTCTTTGACCTTTCTTCGTAAGGAAGGTGGTCCATACCAGAGAGCCAGTTTGGTGTAGTGGTTAAGTGTGTGGACTCTTATCAGGGAGAACTGGGTTTGATTCCCCACTCCTTCACTTATAGCTGCTGGAATGGCCTTGGGTTAGCCATAACTCTTGCAGTGTTGTCCTTGAAATGGCAGCTGCTGTGAGAGCTCTCTCAGTCCCACCCACCTCACAGGGTGTCTGTTGTGGGGGGGGAGATATAGGAGACTGTAAACCGCTCTGAGACTCTGATTCAGAGAGAAGGGCAGGGTATAAATCTGCAGTCTTCTTCTTAATCATTTCTGTTGCCCTTTTCTGCAACTTTTCCCATGCTATATCTTTTCTGAGACGTGATGAAAGCATCAATAAGACAGATCCATCGACTATTTTAGAAGGACAGAGTAATTGCAGCACGCTGTAAGAAATGAGGAGAAAAAAATTGAGAATTATAATTTTCTCACAGCTCAGGAAATGGATCTGGGAGAATTCCTTTCCATGTTTCATTGGCCCTTATCGGGGGAGGGAGGAGTCTATTAAATTAATCTATGGTTATCTTGCATCATATAAACTGAAGCCACATAATTATATATACCAACAATTTGCTAGTAGTACAATACGCTCTTGGTATTTTTTTTTTGCATATTTTTGGAAATGTGTTTTCATTTATTTAACAATCCAACAACCCAGTGGTCTCGGACAGAACCAGTCTTGCAGCTATCATTCGGGCATGCATTGAAACTTCAAGGATTCACGAGGTGGTTTGGTTCTTTAGAGACTGAATAAATGACGGTATCTACAAATTCCAGCATAGCCATTATTTGCTTTGCTGACTTTTATTGGGAGACGCCTGTCATTTCGCCCGCTGATAAATGAATGGTTTTTAATAAGCGCTGGATATTGTCTATATTAACTTATCACAGACCAGAGAGACAGAGAAAGAACTCAGAGCAATTTCTCTCAGGAAGGGAATTTCTCTCTTCAATTTTGAAACAAGACATTTCAGGTCTATCGGAGACAGGGTTAGGGAATCCCTGGAGATTTTGAGGGTAGATCTTTGGGAAGGTGGAATTTGAGGAGGGGACCTCAGCAGGGTATAACGCCATAATGTCCACCTTACTAGCCATGGTGATTGAGAGAAACTTCCACATTCAGGGGCACTAATCCTCTGATTCTCAGAGGCAACATCAGGGGAAGGCCTCGGCCTCTGTGCCCTGTTGTTGGCCCTCCAGAGGAACCAGCTGGCCACTGTGTGAGACTGGATGCTGAACGAAATGGACCACTGGTCTGATCCAGAAGGGCTCTTCTAATGTTCTTAGGAAGGCCTCAGCCTCTCTGCCCTGTTGTTGGCCTTCCAGGGGAACCAGCTGGCCACAGTGTGAGACTAGATGCTGAACTAAATGGACCACTGGTCTGATTTAGCAGGGCCCCTCTGATATTTTAATGGAAGTCTCGGCCTCTGTGCCCTGTTCTTGGCCCTCCATAGAAACTGGTTGGCCACTGTGTGAGACTAGATGGACTACTGATCTCATCCAGCAGGGCTCTTCTTATGTTCTCAGGGAAAGGCCTCGGCCTCTAAGCCCTGTTGTTGGCCCTCCAGAGGAACTGGTTGGCCAGTGTGTGAGATGGGATGCTGGTCCGATCCAGAAGGGCTCTTCTGATGTTCCAATGAAGGCCTCAACCTCTCTGCCCTATTGTTGGCCTTCCAGAGAAACCAGTTGGCCCTGTGTGAGACAGGATACTGGACTAGATGGACCATTGGTCTGACCCAGCAGGGCTGGTCTAGAAACAGTGTCAAACTATTCTCTAGAAACAAAGCACCTATTTTCTCCAGGGGAATTGATTTCTGTCATCCAGAGATCAGTTGTCACTCCAGATCTCTAGCCCTCACCGGGCGCTTGGCAACCTACATTCTCTTTCTACACGTGACCATGCCCAAACCTCACATCTGGAAAGGGTTCCTTTTCCTTGGTGTTTGTGCAGTTATTCTTTCAGAAGCCTCGAGCTCAGAAGCCTAGAGTTCACAGCCCCTCTTTGCCCTGTTATGAGTCTATGGTGGCCAGAGATCTTCCGCTGTTACAACTTATCTCCAGGGGACAGAGATCATTCACCTGGAGAAAATGGCCGCTTTGGAAGGTGGACTCTATGGCTTTAGACCCCACTGAAGTGCCTCTCTTCTACAAACTCCACACCTCTCAAGCTCCATCCCTCAAATCTCTTGGTATTTCCTAACACAGAGCTTTTTTGTTGTTGTTCAGTCGCACAGTCAAGTCCGACTCTTTGCGACCCCATGGACCAAGTCACACCAAGCCCTCCTATCTTCCACCATCCTCCAAAGTCTGCTCAAATTCGTGTTAGTCACATCAGGAACGCTGTCCAGCCATCTCATCTTTTGCCGTCCCCTTCTTCTTCGGCCTTCTGTCTTTCCCAGCATCAGGGTCTTCTCCAGGGAGTGCTCCCTTTTCATTTGGTGGCCAAAGTCTTTCAGCTTCAGCATCTGACCTTCCAGGGAACAGTCTGGGTTGATTTCCCTTAGGACTGACTTGCAGTCCAAGGGACTCTCAAGAGACTTCTCCAGCACCACAGCTCAAAAGCATCTATTCTTCTGCACTCGGCCTTCCTTATGGTCCAACTCTCACAGCCATTACTACTGGGATTACCATCGCTTTGACTATACGGACTTTTGTTGGCAGGGTGATGTCTCTACTTTTTATTGTACAGCCGAGGTTCACCATAGCTGTCCTCCCAAGGAGCAAACATCTTTTAACCCGGAGCTAGCCACCCTAATAACCCGCTGAAGTTAATCAACGAACACTCAAGTTGATTAATCTACCGACATGAAAGCCTGTGTTTTGCCCACTACACAAAAACATCTCCTGTTCCAGTGCCCAAGCTTGGCTGCCTTCCTTCCAACCATCCGGCATCGGCACCATCCTCGGCCCGTTCGTTTTGAATTCTACGGGGCTGGTAAATTATGTGCGCAATTATCAGATTTAATCTGGGTTTTCAACGTCGGGAGGTTTCCTAAGCGTCTCGCTCAGCGGGAGCGCATTCGAAATGAAACTGCCGTCGTCAGGGGCTGATCTCTGCGGAGCCGGGCTGCTTCTCTGAGCACCTGCCAGCATTATGCCAGACTCAATTAATCCTTCTTTTTATGAGCTGTAAAAAGACAGTCAGGACGCTACGAAGACAATGGAGAGAAAAGGGGAGGCCCTCTTCGCATGCTTTAGCGGCAACCTCCCTTTGCTGTTCAGAGCAAAGAATTTAATTAAACTCAAGGACAGTCCAGGGATTGGCTTTGGATGCCTTGAGCAGGGGTGGAATTCTAGCAGGAGCTCCTCTGCATATTAGGCCCCACCCCTCTGATGTAGCCAATCCTCCAAGAGCTGACAAAAAAGAGCCTTGTAAGCTCCTGGAGAATTGGCTACATCAGGCGGGTGTGGTCTAATATGCAAAGGAGCTCCTGCTAGAATTCCACCCCTGGCCTTGAGTATCCAGCTGTTATTAACCTGTTAAGTATTACAGGCATTATCACACTAGTTTATGTGTTCCTTTTTTTTTAACAAAATAGATTTCTCCAAGAACCTCCACATTCAGAGGCAGTCAGTCTCTGAATCCCAGAGCCAGGAAGCAACATCGAGGGAAGGTTTTGGCCTCCATGCCTGCTGCTGGTTGGCTGTGAGATGCGATGCTGGATGTTTTCATGAAGGCCTCAGCCTCTGTGCCCTGTTGTTGGCCCTCCAGAGGAACTGGTCAGCCACTGTGTGAGGCAGGATGCTGGACTAGATGGACCACAGGTCTGATCCAGCAGGGCTCTTCTGATGTTCTTCTCAGGGGAAGGCCTCAGCCTCTCTGCCCTGTTGTTGGCCCTCCAGAGGAACTGGTCGGCCACTGTGTGAGGCAGGATGCTGGACTAGATGGACCACAGGTCTGATCCAGCAGGGCTCTTCTGATGTTCTTATCAGGGGAAGGCCTCGGCCTCTATGCCCTGTTGTTGGCCCTCCAGAAGAACTGGTTGGCCACTGTGTGAGACAGGACTAGATGTACCCTCACTGGTCTGATCCAGCAGGGCTCTTCACGTGTTCTTCTCAGGGGAAGGCCTCAGCCTCTGTGCCCTGTTGTTGGCCCTCGAGAGGAATTAGTTGGCCACTGTATGAGGCAGGAGGCTGGACTAGATGGACCACAGGTCCAATCCAGCAGGGCTCTTCTGATGTTTTAATGAAGGCCTCATGCTCTGTGCCCTGTTGTTGGCCCTTCAGAGGAATATAAGAGAAGCCATGTTGGATCAGGCCAATGGCCCATCCAGTCCAACACTCTGTGTCACACAGTGGCCAAATATATATATATACTGTGGCTAATAGTCACTGATGTACCTCTGCTCCATATTTTTATCCAATCCCCTCTTGAAGCTGGCTATGCTTGTAGTCGCCACCACCTCCTGTGGCAGTGAATTCCACATGTTAATCACCCTTTTATCCATTTTAACCCGACTGCTCAGCAATTTCATTGAATGCCAATGAGTTCTATGAGAAAGGGAGAAAAGTACTTCTTTTTCTACTTTCTCCATCCCATGCATAATCTTGTAAACCTCTATCATATCACCCCGCCGTCAACGTTTCTCCAAGCTAAAGAGCCCCAAGCGTTTTAACCTTTCTTCATAGGGAAAGTGTTCCAAACCTTTAATCATTCTAGTTTCCCTTTTCTGCACTTTTTCCAATGCTATAATATCCTTTTTGAGATGCGGTGACCAGAACTGCACACAGTACTCCAAATGAGACCACACCATCGATTTATACAGGGGCATTATGATACTGGCTGATTTGTTTTCAATTCCCTTCCTAATAATTCCCAGCATGGCGTTGGCCTTTTTTATTGCAATTGCACACTGTCTTGACATTTTCAGTGAGTTATCTACCACGACCCCAAGATCTCTCTCTTGGTCAGTCTCTGCCAGTTCACACCCCATCAACTTGTATTTGTAGCTGGGATTCTTGGCCCCAATGTGCATTACTTTGCACTTGGCCACACTGAACCTCATTTGTCACGTTGACGCCCACTCACCCAGCCTCAACAGATCCCTTTGGAGTTCCTCACAATCCTCTCTGGTTCTCACTACCCTGAACAATTTAGTGTCATCAGCAAACTTGGCCACTTCACTGTTTACTCCCAACTCCAAATCATTAATGAACAAGTTAAAGAGCATGGGACCCAGTACTGAGCCCTGCGGCACCTCACTGCTTACTGTCTTCCACTGCAAAGATTGCCTATTTATACTCACTCTCTGTTTCCTATTAATTAGCCAGTTTTTGATTTACAAGAGGACCTGTCCTTTTACTCCATGACTCTCAAGCTTACTAAGGAGGCTTTGATGAGGAACTTTATCAAAAGCTTTCTGGAAGTCAAGGTAAACAACATCTATTGGGTCTCCTTTGTCCACATGTTTGTTCACCCCCTCAAAGAACTGTAACGGGTTAGTGAGGCAAGATCTTCCCTTACAGAACCCATGCTGAGTCTTCCTCAATAACTCGTGTTCATCAATGTGCCTACTCATTCTGTCCTTGATACTGCTTGGCCACTGTGTGAGACCAGATGCTGGACTAGACCACTGGTCTGATCCAGCCAGGGCTTATCTTCTTAAGAATCTGTCCTCTCAGTGGCTACTTGGCATGGCATCTGAATGAAACTTCTATGAGCAGGCACAACACATCTTCTCGAAGGAGGCCACCATAGATTTATATCTCACCCTTCCCTCTGAATCAGAGTGGCTTACAATCTCCTTTTTCTTCTTCCCCCACAATAATATCTAATACACCACATGCACGCCTGATACACCTGCTCCGTGCCCAGAAGATGGCAAAGATAGTTTTTTTTTTAAAAACTTCCTGGCTCCCTGGCCACACCGGCTTGAAGAAAAATTGCTGATTGACCCCAAAATGACGATCAGCATTTCCCTGGGCATGTAAGAAAGGGCCAAGAGAAGTAAGCATTGATGCAACCTGCCCTCTTAAGAGCAATTAATCTTATTATTTGCTCCTTCAATTTGCTGGCTAACGAGCAATCAGCTTTGCCTCTTTTTTTAAGTGCTCCTGTACAAAAGACTAATAATCCACTCACTTCATAGGCTCTCTTGAACGCAGCTTCCTCACTAATTATTAGCAGTTTGCGGCAAAGCGGCATTAGAAACTTTTACGCAGAGCTGCAGATTTCCTTTCTCCATCACTTTAAACACAAGCAGGAGCCGGAAAATGGCTAAGAACAGAACAGAATTAACTTTCGTATAACTGCACTTTTCAATTTATAAGTTCTACAAATAGCAGTATAATAAAAAGCAGAGCTATCACCCTGCCAACAAAAGGCCGTATAGTCAAAGCGATGGTATTCCCAGTAGTGATGTATGGCTGTGAGAGCTGGACCATAAGGAAGGCCGAGCGCAGAAGAATAGATGCTTTCGAGCTGTAGTGCTGGAGAAGACTCTTGAGAGTCCCTTGGACTGCAAGAAGATACAGTCAGTCCTAAGGGAAATCAACCCAGACTGTTCCCTGGAAGGTCAGATGCTGAAGCTGAAGCTCAAAGACTTTGGCCACCCAATGAGAAGGGAGCACTCCCTGGAGAAGAATCTTGAAAGTCCCTTGGATTTCAAGAAGATCCAATCAGTCAGTCCTTAGGGAAATCAACCCAGACTGTTCCCTGGAAGATCAGATGCTGAAGCTCAAATACTTTGGCCACCAAATAAGAAGGGAGCACTCACTGGAGAAGACCCTGATGCTGGGAAAGACAGACGGCAAAAGAAGGGGATGGTAATAGATGAGATGGCTGGACAGCATTATTGATGTGACTAATGTGAATTCGAGTGGACTTCGGAGGATGGTGGAAGACAGGAGGGCCTGGCGTGACTTGGTCCATGGGGTCGCAAAGAGTCGGACTCAACTGTGAGACTGAACAACAGCAAAAACAACTGAGATTTGGGCATTAGTATTCTAAATTAAAGGAGAAATAGGAACGCATTGTACGTTATATATGTAGTAATTCATTTTCATCATACAAATAATTCAGACTCCCAAGTTTGACCAACAAAATCTAACCAAATGTGATATTACTGCATATTCCAAAAATATTTTTAAAACACACTGTACAAATCTAATCAATTGTGATATTATTGCACATTCAACAAAGATTAAAACAACCTGTACAAAAACAAATCCCATTCAGAGCTAAACACCGGCTTTAAAAAAAAAAATGATTCTGGAACCAAAAAATCACAAGGAATATAATGTAAATATTTAATTCCCAGATACAAATACCTATAAACTCCTAACCTCTAAGACCTGAAATTTACAGGGGTATAATTTGACAATTTCAAATATCTGTCCTAATTTAGGACAACAGCATTAGCAAAACACCCTCAATTAACACCTCTCCTTCTCCAAAACACCTAATACTTCCATCTGAATTATGTGCATTCACTTTGATTGGAGGGTGAATACAAAGCCAAATGTCTTCAGATTAAAAACAGCACTTTCAAGGCCCTTCCAACTCTTGAGATTCCAAATACAGAAACATACATCGCTAAGAAAAACTGGTAGCTACTCTCTTTTCAAGTTATGGTATATAGCAGGGGTGGCCAAACTTGCTTAGCTTAAGAGCCACACAGAATAAATGTCAGATGTTTGAGAGTCTAAAGACATGAAAGAGGGAGGGAGGGAGGGAGGGAGGGAGGGAGGGAGGGAGGGAGGGAGGAAGGAAGGAAGGAAGGAAGGAAGGAAGGAAGGAAGGAAGGAAGGAAGGAAGGAAGGAAGGAAGGAAGGAAGGAAGGAAGGAAGGAAGGAAGGAAGGAAGGAAGGGAGGGAGGGAGGGAGGGAGGGAGGGAGGGAGGTGAAAAGAAAATAACTTTAAATGCTGGCTTGGTTTGGAGAAGTGATTTAAGGAGACAAATGTCTTCTCCAAGCCAGCCAACAGGGTGAAACAGCCACGCATGGCTCCTGAACTACAGTTTGGCCACCCCTGATATATACCATACAGCTGTAAAACCAGAAGTTTAAAATGTGTTGCCCACTGCATTCATTATATGTCTCTTTATCAGAAATTGTAAGTTCCCTTCTTTTATGTAATATTACAGGCAGTGATCTGCTAATGGTTGTCTTTCCTGACCATCAATAATTAATACAGCAAAGTCCTAAAATGGGGTCTTTAATTTTCCAGCTCATAAATCTGCACGATGCCATTTATAGATGTACCTAATCTTTTAGCTGCTACACCAGCGGCTCTGTAGGCTCCATCTATTTCTATTTACTATTTCCTCATAACCCCAAAGATTTTACAGAAGTTCCTCGAGATAATTAACGAGAATTTTTTTCACTATTTTTCTGACAATCCCCTCAAAAGACATAAAGAGCCAGTTCAGTGCAGCTATTAAGTGAGCAGCCTCCAATCTGACAGAACCGGGTTTGATTCCCCACTCCCCCATTTGCAGCTGCTAGAGTGATCTTGGATCAGTCACAACTTCTCAGCAGAGCTGTTCTCTCATGAGCAGTTTCTGTCAGAGCTCTCTCAGCTCCACCTACCTCACAGGGTGTCTGCTCTGGGGAGGGGAAGGGAAAGGAGACCGTAAGCCACTCTGAGTGAAGGGTAGGGTATAAATCCAATCTCTTCTTCTTCAATACTAATAAATATCTTTTGTTCTATTTCCTCCAGTCAGTTCTGCATATAAATAGACTATCTGGAGAGCCAGTTATAAATAGACAACCTGGAGAGCCAGTTTGGTGTAGTGGTTAAGTGTGCGGACTCTTATCTGGGAGAACCGGGTTGGATTCCCCACTCCTCCACTTGCAGCTGCTGGAATGGCCTTGGGTCAGCCATAGCTCTGGCAGAGGTTGTCATTGAAAGGGCAGCTGCTGTGAGAGCCCTCTCCAGCCCCACCCACCTCACAGGGTGTCTGTTGTGGGGGAGGAAGATAAAGGAGATTGTGAGCCCCTCTGAGACTCTTCGGAGTGGAGGGCGGGATATAAATCCAATGTCTTCATCTACCTCACAGGGTGTCTGTTGTGGGGGAGGAAGGGAAAGGAGATTGTGAGCCGCTCTGAGACTCTTCAGAGTGGAGGGCGGGATATAAATCCAATATCTTCTTCTTCTTCTTCTTTTCTGTTGATTCCATCCAGTCTAACACTCTGTGTCACACAGTGGCCCAAACCCAGATGCTATCAGGAGGTCCACCTGCAGGGCCAGAACTCCAGAAGCCCTCCCGCTGTTCCCCCTCCCTAAGCACCAAAAAGACAAGAGCATTGCTGCCCCAGACATAAGAACATAAGAGAAATCCTACTGGATCAAGCCAATAGCCCCTCCAGTCCAACACTCTGTGACACACAGGGGCCAAAACGTAGGTGCAATCTGAAGGTCCACCAGAAGGGCCACAACTCCAGAAGCCCTCCCACTGTTGCCCCATAAGCAACAAGAATACAGAGCATCACTTGCCTAAGACAGACTGTTCCATCTCTACCTTGTGGCTAAGAGCCACAGACGGACCTCTGCTCCATATGTTTCTCCAATCCCCTCTCGAAGCTGTCTGTGCTTGTAGCCGACACCACTTCCTGCGGCAGTGAATTCCACGTGTTCATGACTCTTTGGGTACACAAGAAGATACACAGAGACAGGCCACCGCAACCCAACTCTGTTCATTCCTCGCCTTAAAAACCCCACAAGGGTCTCCAGAAATCGGCGGCTACTTAACAGCATTTTCCACCACCGACAACCTTACTTTGAAAACGTGATATGTACGCTCCACCATTTAAAAAAAAAGCAAATAAGCTGCCTGCATCAGGAGGGCCATTTAAAAGCCCACGATAATTCGCCCAGAATCCCTGAAACAGGCTATCAGAACCAGCATGGTGTGGTGGTTAGGAGTGTTGGATTAGGATCTGGGAGACCCAGGTTCGAATCCCTGCTCTGCCACAGCAGCTTGTTGGTTGATCTTGGGCTACTCACATGCTCCTAGCCTAGCCTACCGCACAGAGAAGAAGATGATGATGATATTGGATTAATATCCCGCCCTAAGCTCTGAATCTCAGAGTCTCAGACTGGTCACAATCTCCTTTACCTTCCTCCCTCCCCACAGCAGACACCCTATGAGGTAGGTGGGGCTGAGAGGGCTCTCACAGAAGCTGCCCTTTCAAGGACATCTCTGTGAGAACTATGGCTGACCCAAGGCCATTCCAACAGCTGTACGTGAAAGAGTTGGGAATCAAACCTGGTTCTCCCAGATAAGAGTCTGCACACTTAGCCACTACACCAAACTGGCTCTCTAAGAAGGATATTGGATTTGTATCCCACCCTTTCCTCTGAATCTCAGAGTGGCTCACAATTTCCTTTACCTTCCTCCCCCACAACAAACACCCTGTGAGGTAGGCAGGGCTGAGAGAGCTCTCCCAGAAGCTGCTCTTTCAAGGACAACCTCTGCGAGAGCTATGGCTGACCCAAGGCCATTCGAGAAGCTGCAAGTGGAGGAGTGGGGAATCAAACCCGGTTCTCCCAGATAAGAGAGCTCTGGCTGACCCAAGGCCATTCCAGCAGCTGCAAGTGGAGGAGTGGGGAATCAAACCCGGTTCTCCCAGATAAGAGAGCTCTGGCTGACCCAAGGCCATTCCAGCAGCTGCAAGTGGAGGAGTGGGGAATCCAACCCGGTTCTCCCAGATAAGAGTCCACACATTTAACCACTACACCAAACTTGCTTTTGCAAACATAAAATGGAGGGAAATTATGCTCTGGGGATAAATTCAGGGTATATATGAAGTAAACAATAAAACAAACAAGATTTCAGATAGAACTATATTGCAGCGCGCGTCCCGTCCTTACCTCCAATCTAGTTGTGTGCCGCTAAAAGTGCACCCCCATATTTTTGCCTCTCCTCAGAACCTTGAATCATCCGGAGACAGACAAATAAACCAATGAAAAGCTAACGATGCCTCAAGGTCAGCTGTCAAATTACTCTTTGTGACACGCCAAAATTTAATTCACTATGAATAAGAAGAAAAGAAGAAAAACTGGTGAACAGGAATCAGAGACGGTCTGCGGGAATCCTCAACGCTGAAGCACCAAGGTTTCCTCTAGGAACGCATCGCATTTGCATTAGAATGATTCTGAGGTAACATCGCTCAAGGACAACTGAAGGTAAAGGAGGGGGATTTTCTGCCTCACCTTGTGTTTACTCTGAAGTAAGCCCCCCTCCCAGTTCCATAGGACTTGCCTCCAGAAAAGCTGACAGGAACAGACAGGAGAGAGAGAGAGAAATTCTCTCTGTGTTTTTGCGGCACCACCCTGCTTATTTGCCAGCCTATCTGTATCGTAAAAATGTGGGGTCATAAGGAATTAAGAGTTAGTGCAGTGTAGACAGAAGAAGTAGTGACAGACTTCACATTTCTGGGATCCAAGATCACTGCAGATGGTGACTGTAGCCATGGAATTAAAAGACGTTTGCTCCTTGGGAGGACAGTTATGGCGAACCTGAGCAGTATAATAAAAAGTAGACCCATCCCCCCCCAACAAAAGTCCCTATAGTCAAAGCGATGGTATTCCCAGTAGTCATGTATGGCTGTGAGAGCTGGACCATAAGGAAGGCCGAGCGCAGAAGAATAGATGCTTTCGAGCTGTAGTGCTGGAGAAGACTCTTGAGAGTCCCTTGGACGGCAAGAAGAGCCAATCAGTCAGTCCTAAGGGAAATCAACCCAGACTGTTCCCTGGAAGGTCAGATGATGAAGCTGAAGCTCAAATGCTCTGGCCACCAAATGAGAAGGGAGCACTCCCTGGAGAAAAATCTTGAGAGTCCCTTGGACTGCAAGAAGATCCAATAAGTCAGTCCTCAGGGAAATCAACCCAGACTGTTCCCTGGAAGGTCAGATGCTGAAGCTGAAGCTCAAATACTTTGGCCACCTAATGAGAAGGGAGCACTCACTGGAGAAGACTCTTGAGAGTCCCTTGGACTGCAAGAAGATCCAGTCAGTCAGTCCTAAGGGAAATCAACCCAGACTGTTCCCTGGAAGGTCAGATGCTGAAGCTGAACCTCAAATACTTTGGCCACCAAATGAGAAGGGAGCCCTCCCTGGGGAAGACCCTGATGCTGGAAAAGACAGAAGGCCAAAGAAGAAGGGGACGGCAAAAGATGAGATGGCTGGACAGTGTTACTGATGTAACAAACACGAAGCTGAGCAGACTTCGGAGGATGGTGGAAGACAGGAGAGCCTGGCGTGACTTTGTCCATGGGGGGTCGCAAAGATCCGGACTCGACTGTGGGACTGAACAACGACAAGACTGAAGAATGCTGAATTTGCACCAGAGAGACTCAGGTTCAGATTCTATCAGAGGGCTCAACTCAATGCTCACTCTAAGCCTGGGGTGTCAAACTCATTTGTTATGAGGGCCGGATCTGACATAAATGAGACGTTGGGCCAGGCCATGTTGGGCCGGGCCGTGTGTACCTATTTAAGATTAGGCAGCAGAGATATAAACTTGATAAAGGACGAAGACAAACACAATTAAAGATTTTTAAAAAAAACTTTAAAACAAGCTTAAAACATTAGCACGCATTAGTCTTAAGGGTGCTTTCTTTGTATTTGTCCCATGGCACCCAGGATCCTGTGAATTTAGGTGGAGGTATATGTCAATTTCCTGCATTGGGCAGGGGGTTGGACTAGATGACCTTGAGGTCATCCCTTAAGAACATAAGAACATAAGAGAAGCCATGTTGGATCAGGCCAATGGCCCATCCAGTCAAACACTCTGTGTCACACAGTGGCAAAAAAATTTATACATACACATACACTGTGGCTAATAGCCACTGATGGACCTCTGCTCCATATTTTTATCTAAACCCCTCTTGAACCCCTTCAAACTCTATGATTCTAGGGTGAAGTCCGCAGTCCGGAACAGCCATTTTCTCCTGGCAACTCTATCCAGGAGACAAATACCTGGCTACCTGAAAGGTTTTCCCCCAGTGGAAGTAAAAGCAGCTCAAACGTGACGCATTCCAGGGAGAAAGGAGTTAACCTGTCTTCCGGTCCTCTTTGATAAGGCAGCCCTGGAAACCACATTTGCAAGAAAAGTTTTCTAAAATAGACAGTGAAGAAGTCATGACTGATCCGTGAATTGCCACACAACCTTCAGCAAGTGGTTAAAGCGCTGGACTAGGACGGGGGTGACCAAACCGTGGCTCGGGAGTCACGTGAGTCTCTTTCACACATATTGTGTGGCTCTCAAAGCCCCCCACTACCCCGTCAGCTGACATTTGTCTCTTTAAATTTATTTATTTATCATTTATTTATTTATCAGATTTATATCCCGCCCTCCCCTGACAGGCTCAATGCGGCTAACAATAGTTTAAAGACATTAGCAAACATATTGACATTGGATCTATAAAAACATTTCCGTATATATTAAAAATCCGAGATGGCAAGCTTCTGTTTTCCATTATATTAATTCAGTGAGATTGTCGATGCTGAAGGTAATAGCCGCCTCCCCCTAACTGTTAAAGGCGAGTTTGAAAAGTTCGGTCTTACAGGCCCTGCGGAACTATGGCAGGTCCCGCGGGGCCCTGATGTTTTCGGGAAAGGCATTCCACAAAGTGGGGGCTGTTACCGAGAACGCTCTGACTCTAGTTAGTGCTGGTCAATCGAGCTTCTTTCGGTCCAGGGATCTTAAATCACTTCTCCGAGCCAGCCAGTGGCATTTAAAGCTGCTTTCTTTCCACCTCTCCCTCCCTCCCCATCTTTCTGCCTGCCTTGTGGCTCTAGCCAGTTTGGAGTAGTAGTTAAGTGCGCGGACTCTTATCTGGGAGAACCGGGTCCCCACCCCTCCACTTGCAGCTGCTGGAATGGCCTTGAGTCAGCCATAGCTCTCGCAGGAGTTGTCCTTGAAAGGGCAGCTTCTGGGAGAGCTCTCTCACCACCACCCACCTCACGGGAAGATAAAGGAGATTGTAAGCCGCTCTGTTTCTGATTCAGAGAGAAGGGCGGGGTATAAATCTGCAATTCTTCTGATTCTGAGACATCTGACGTTCATGTCTTGTGGCTCTCCAACATCTGATGTTCATGTCTTGAGGCTCTCAAACATCTGACGATTATTCTATGCGGCCCATACATGAAGCAGGTTTGGCCACCCCTGGATTAGGATCTTTGAAACCCAGGTTCGAATCCCCACTCTGCCACGGAAGCTTGCTGAACGACCTTGGGCCAGTCACATTCTCTCAGCCTAAACTACCTCACAGGGTTGCTGCGAGGATAGAACAGAGGAGAGGAGAATGATGTACATCACATTGCGTCCCCGCTGGGGAAAATGGGACACAAATGAAGTAAATGAATAATAAATCTTTCACTTTGTACCTCATGTTATTTTGAGGAGAACAAAAATCTCACAGGACTGCACGACAGTATCAGACTAGGTTTGGGGGACTCAAGTTCAAATTCCCACCTCAGCTATGAAGCTCCTGGCCCCACTGATCGACCTCCAGATGGCGCCTTGGTTTTTTGGCCTCTGTGTGACACAGTGTTGGACTGGATGGGCCATTGGCCTGATCCAACATGGCTTCTCTTATGTTCTTATGTAACACAGAGTGTTGGACTGGATGGGCCATTGGCCTGATCCAATATGGCTTCTCTGATGTTCTTATGTGACACAGAGTGTTGGACTGGATGGGCCATTGGCCTGAACCAACATGGCTTCTCTTATGTCCTCATGTGACACAGAGTGTTGGACTGGATGGGCCATTGGCCTGATCCAACATGGCTTCTCTTATGTTCTTATGTGACACAGAGTGTTGGACTGGAGGGGCCGCTGGCCTGATCCAACATGGCTTCTCTTATGTTCTTATGTAACACAGAGTGTTGGACTGGATGGGCCACTGGCCTGATCCAACATGGCTTCTCTTATGTTCTTATATTACACAGAGTGTTGGACTGGATGGGCCATTGGCCTGATCCAACATGGCTTCTCTTATGTTCTTATGTGACACAGAGTGTTGGACTGGATGGGCCACTGGCCTGATCCAACATGGCTTCTCTGATGTTCTTATGTGACACAGAATGTTGGACTGGATGGGCCATTGGCCTGATCCAACATGGCTTCTCTTATGTTCTTATGTGACACAGAGTGTTGGACTGGATGGGCCACTGGCCTGATCCAACATGGCTTCTCTGATGTTCTTATGTGACACAGAGTGTTGGACTGGATGGGCCATTGGCCTGATCCAACATGGCTTCTCTTATGTTCTTATGTGACACAGAATGTTGGACTGGATGGGCCATTGGCCTGATCCAACATGGCTTCTCTTATGTTCTTATGTGACACAGAGTGTTGGACTGGATGGGCCACTGGCCTGATCCAACATGGCTTCTCTTATGTTCTTATGTGACACAGAGTGTTGGACTGGATGGGCCATTGGCCTGATCCAACATGGCTTCTCTTATGTTCTTATGTGACACAGAGTGTTGGACTGGATGGGCCATTGGCCTGATCCATCATGGCTTCTCTTAAGTGACTTCAGGCCAGCTTTTCCTCTCTCAGCCTAGACTAGAAAAAGAAGAGTGGACTTTTTGTACCTCACTTTTCTCTGCCCAAAGGAGTCTAAGAGCACTTTACAATCTCCTTCCCTTTCTCTCCTCACAACAGACACCCTGTGATCAGTATTCCCTCTGAGCTGTAGAGTCTTGTGAGCAAAAATTCTACTTTTTTGTGAGCTACTGGCATTCGATTTGTGAGCTACTGCATAAATTACCTTGCTCTGAGGCCATTTTCCCTGAGCTAAGACAAAAAAAGTGTGAGCTGAAGGCTAAAAAACTGAGGTGGCTCATACTGACTCAGCTTAGAGGGCACACTGCCAGTGATGTCGGTGGGGCTGACAGAACTCCGAGAGAACCTTGACAGGCCCAAGGTCACCCACCCGGCTGCACCTGGAGGAGAAGTAGGGAATCGAACCCAGCTCTCCAGATTAGCGCACGCTGCTCTTAACCACTACGCCACGCTACCTCATAAGGGTATTGTCAGAACAAAACAGAAGAGGGCAGAAGCATATATTCCACATTGTGTGCCTTGAAGGGTGGACCTCAAGGGGAGGGACGGTGGCTCAGTGGTAGAGCATCTGCTTGGGAAGCAGAAGGTCCCAGGTTCAATCCCTGGCATCTCCAGGCAAATAGGCATGAAAATCCTCAGCTTGAGACCCTGGAGAGCCGCTGCCAGTCTGAGAAGACAATACTGACTTTGATGGACCCAGGGTCTGATTCAGTAGAAGGCAGCTTCATATGTTCATATGACCGGGCGAGAGCGAGATGAAAATGCTAAAGATAGATTCGTCTACATATGGCTTAGAAATGAGTCAGAATTTTTTAAAAGCACGGGAAGGGGCAGTATTAAAAACCAGCCAGATGGTCCCCTGGAAAGAACTCACAGTTGCCATGAATGCTGTCTGGCTCCGGTTTTTCTTATTTTTGCAAAAATAGACCGCTGAAATAAGGCCCGCTGCCTCAACAATGTTCAGCCAATCCGGGGGGTATCCAAACCACCTTATCCTTCAACTCAAACCCACCACCCGGTTTCAGATGGTCCCTAGTGTCACAAAGAGAACTGGCACAAGCAAATTCCTAAAACTGTCCACCTACTGCCTCTTCTGTTCTCTGTGTCACATAAGAGATCCAAGATCTCTGCAGATGGTGACTGCAGCCATGAAATTAAAAGACGTTTGCTCCTTGGGAGGACAGCTATGGCAAACCTGGGCAGTATAATAAAAAGTAAAGACATCAACCTGCCAACAAAAGTCCGTATAGTCAAAGCGATGGTAGTAATGTATGGCTTTGAGAGTTGGACTGTAAGAAAGGCCGAGCGCAGAATAGATGCTTTTGAGCTACGGTGCTGGAGAAGACTCTTGAGAGGCCCTTGGACTTCAAGAAGATCAAATCAGACAGTCCTAAGGGAGATCAAGAAGAAGAAGAATTGCAGATTTATACCCCCCCCCTTCTCTCTGAATCAGAGAGAGCGGCTTACAATCTCCTTTAGCTTCTTCCCCCACAGCAGACACCCTGTGAGGTAGGTGGGGCTGAGAGAGCTCTTACAGAATCTGCCCTTTCAAGGACAACTCCTATGAGAGCTACAGCTGACCCAAGGCCATTCCAGCAGCTGCAAGTGATGGAGTGGGGAATCAAACCCGGTTCTCCCAGATAAGAGTCCGTCCACTTAACCACTACACCAAACCCTGACTTTTCCCTGGAAGGTCAGATGCTGAAGCTGTAGCACAAATACTTTGGCCACCAAATGAGAAGGAAGCACGGGACGGTGGGTCAGTGGTAGAGGAAGCATGGGTAGAGGAAGTGGTAGAGGAAGCAGTGGTAGAGGAAGCATGGGAGGGACGGTGGCTCAGTGGTAGAGCATCTGCTTGGGATGCAGAAGGTCCCAGGTTCAATCCCTGGCATCTCCAAAAAAGGGTCCAGGCAAATAGGTGTGAAAAACCTCAGCTTGAGACCCTGGAGAGCCGCTGCCAGTCTGAGAAGACAATACTGACTTTGATGGACCAAAGGTCTGATTCAGTATAAGGCAGCTTCATATGTTCTTCATATGTTCACTTCGCTGGAGAAGACTCCTGAGAGTCCCTTGGACTGCAAGAAGATCCAATCAGTCAGTCCTAAGGGAAATCAACCCTGACTGTTCCCTGGAAGGTCAGATGCTGAAGCTGAAGCTCAAAGACTTTGGCCACCAAATGAGAAGAGAGCACTCCGTGGAGAAGCCCCTGATGCTGGGAAAGACAGAAGGCAAAAGAAGACGGGGACGGTAAAAGAGGAGATGGCTGGACAGCGTTACTGATGTAACAAACACGAATTTGAGCAGACTTCGGAGGATGGTGGAAAACAGGAAGGCCTGGCGTGACTTTGTCCATGAGGTCGCAAAGAGTCGGACTCGACTGTGCGATGAACAATGAACTTTCTTCCCTCTCCTCCGTGTTACTAAGAAACCTATGCTGAAAAGTATGGTTGCCAG
>NC_083225.1:188682219-188728438 GCF_032191835.1 Heteronotia binoei | reverse complement strand
CTTGGGTCAGCCAGAGCTCTCTTATCTGGGAGAACCGGGTTTGATTCCCCCACTCCTCCACTTGCAGCTGCTGGAATGGCCTTGGGTCAGCCATAGCTCTCTTATCTGGGATTAGCGGGTTTGATTCCCCACTCCTCCACTTGCAGCTGCTGGAATGGCCTTGGGTCAGCCACAGCTCTCTTATCTGGGAGAACCAAGTTTGATTCCCCACTCCTCCACTTGCAGCTGCTGGAATGGCCTTGGGTCAGCCAGAGCTCTCTTATCTGGGAGAACCGGGTTTGATTCCCCACTCCTCCACTTGCAGTTGCTGGAATGGCCTTGGGTCAGCCATAGCTCTCTTATCTGGGAGAACCAAGTTTGATTCCCCACTCCTCCACTTGCAGCTGCTGGAATGGCCTTGGGTCAGCCACAGCTCTCTTATCTGGGAGAACCAAGTTTGATTCCCCACTCCTCCGCTTGCAGCTGCTGGAATGGCCTTGGGTCAGTCATAGCTCTCTTATCTGGGAGAACCAGGTTTGATTCCCCACTCCTCCACTTGCAGCTGCTGGAATGGCCTTGGGTCAGCCAGAGCTCTCTTATCTGGGAGAACCGGGTTTGATTCCCCACTCCTCCACTTGCAGTTGCTGGAATGGCCTTGGGTCAGCCACAGCTCTCTTATCTGGGAGAACCAAGTTTGATTCCCCACTCCTCCACTTGCAGCTGCTGGAATGGCCTTGGGTCAGCCAGAGCTCTCTTATCTGGGAGAACCGGGTTTGATTCCCCACTCCTCCACTTGCAGCTGCTGGAATGGCCTTGGGTCAGCCATAGCTCTCTTCTCTGGGAGAACTGGGTTTGATTCCCCCACTCCTCCACTTGCACCTGCTGGAATTGCCCTGGGTCAGTCATAGCTCCCGAAGGCATTATCCTTGAAAGGGCAGCTGCTGTGAGAGCTCTCTCAGCCCCACTCACCTCACAGGGTGTCTGTTGTAGGGGAGGAAGGTAAAGGAGATTGTGAGTCACTCTGAGTACAGGGCGGGATATAAATCCACTATCTTCTTTTCATACAGGCTTCTCCAAGATGGCACCCACAGACATCTTCTGTGGTTCCCAAGTATTATTAGAAAGCGGGTGGGTCAAGTGGGGTGTTTGCCCAGGAGGGGTTCTGATTGGCTGCGCAGATTTATTTAAAAGTTGCTTTGGAAGCAACTGCCACTACAGCACAAGGAGTTTCGCTGTATGACTGGAGACAAGCAGTGTATGCACAAGAAAATATTTTTAAACAATACGCTCTTTAAAAAGCATCCTGTTAAACAAAGCTTCTGCTTGAAATCTTGAAAAGTTACTATTAAAGTTAGGCATGACTTAGTAGGCATCCTATACAGGAATATGAGTTCAGGCAACGAAGGAGCAATAAGCTACCTTCAACGCTCATGGAGTTTAGAAGGCCAAATAACAAAACGAACAGGAGAGAAGATAATGGAAGGTTTAAAAAAAGTTAAGATACACAAGGTTAGAGAAATGGAATTGAAATTTTTTACCAAATGGTATAGAACTCCAGCTACTTTAGCCAATATGTTCCCTGGGTTGAGCCCTAAGTGTTGGCACTGTAAGAAAGCGAAGGGATGGTATTCCCACATGTGGTGGGAGTGTCCTGAGGCCAAGAAACTATGAGATATGGTAGTGGGAATGATAAAGGAATTCTTTCAGGCAGAGCCGAGAATTAATTTTGAACTAACGCAGATGGGTTTATTAGGGAATGAAAAAATAGGGAAGAACAATCAAGATTTACTAAAAGCAATGATATCAGCGGGTAAAGCGGCAATAGCGGCAGGATGGAAGGATAAAAGTAAATGGAAGGAAAGTACTTGGCATAACTATCTCTTTGATTTTGTCCCGTCAGATATAGCTGCTATAATGTCGCAAGAAGAATCATGGGAAGAAAGAAGATCAAGAATTAAAGAAAAGTGGCGGACCTATCTGAAATGGGCGAAGGAAGAAAGGAGAGTGGACATTCAGTGGAAGCTTCAAGTCCTTTGTCCCTGGCTGGAAGAAGAAAAGGATGTATAGACTAAGGGGGGTGGGTTGGGGGAAAATGTAAAATGGATATCAGAAACCATGTAGAGAAACGGATAATGTATAATAATAATAATAAAAAATATACATTAAAAAAAAAGTTAGGCATGACTTCTCTCCCTGGTGTTTTGTGGTTGTGGCGGCCATTTTGAGGTTAGCTCCGCCTCCTGTGGCAGCCATTTTCCATTTGTGCCCACCGTTTAGTGTCAGAATTCCAAAAGTGCTCACAGGCTCAAAAAGCGTTGGGGAACCCTGAACTAATTATTCACAATCTTTAAAAAAAAAAGATCACAGGGAAGCAGGTTAAGATAACTTCAACTCTGAGTTTTACGAACAATGTTGTGGTATTGTATATTCAACGGTTATCGTTGCCAGGTCGGCAAAATTAAGCAGCATCTAATAGTTGGGGAAAAGTGAGAATCACAGCCTATGCCATTCAGAGGACTTGTGCTCCGCTAAATTTATTGAAGTCTATAGCCTTAGGGTATATATCTAGTTAGCATACCACTGTGCATTATTCTCGAAATCAGGGTACCCAACCACCAGGCCGTGGACCAGTACCAGTCCACGGCCTGTTAGCAACCAGTCCATGAGTTGGATATTTATTTCATTATATATTACAAGGTAGTAGTAATAAGAAGACGATGACAACATTGGATTTATATCCTGCCCTCCACTCTGAACCCCAGTGTCTCAGACCCGCTTACAATCTCCTTTGTCTACAATGAGAGATCTACAATGAGAGCCAGTTTGGTGCAGTGCTTAAGTGCGTGGACTCTTATCTGGGAGAACCGGGTTTGATTCCCCATTCCTCCGCTTGCATGCTTGACACTCACAGCAGCTGCCCTTTCAAGGACAGAGACTCAGAGCGGCTTACAATCTCCTTTCCCTTCCTCCCCCACAACAGACACCCTGTGAGGTGGGTGGGGGCTGAGAGGGCTCTCACAGCAGCTTCCCTTTCAAGGACAGAGTCTCAGAGCGGCCTACAATCTCCTTTCCCTTCCTCACCACAATGGACACCCTGTGAGGTGGGTGGGGCTGAGAGGGCTCTCACAGCAGCTGCCCTTTCCAGGACAGAGTCTCAGAGCGGCTTACAATCTCCTTCCCCTTCCTCCCCCACAACAGACACCCTGTGAGGTGGGTGGGGCTGAGGGGGCTCTCACAGCAGCTGCCTTTCCAGGACAGAGTCTCAGAGCGGCTTACAATCTCCTTTCCCTTCCTCCCCCACAATAGACACCCTGTGAGGTGGGTGGGGCTGAGGGGGCTCTCCCAGAAGCTTCCCTTTCAAGGACAACTCCTGCGAGAGCTCTGGCTGACCCAAGGCCATTCCAGCAGCTGCAAGTGGAGGAGTGGGGAATCAAGCCCGGTTCTCCAGATAAGAGAGCTCTGGCTGACCCAAGGCCATTCCAGCAGCTGCAAGCGGAGGAGTGGGGAATCACACCCAGTTCTCCCTCCAGATAAGAGTCTGCACACTACTTAACCACTGCACCAAACTGGCTCTAATAGACACGCCAGCCATGCTAGAACTCCAGAAGCCCTCCCACTGTTGCCCCTCCCCAGCACCAAGAATACAGAGCATCGCCGCCCCAGACATATAAACATAAGAGAAGCCATGTTGAATCAGACAAATGGTTCATCCAGCTCAACACTGCGTCTCACAGTGGTCCAAACCCAAGGGCCATCAGGAGATTTACCAGAAGGGCCAGAGCTCCAGAAGTCCTCCCACTGTGCCCCCCTCCAAGCACCAAGAAGACAGAGCATCACTGCCCCAGACTGAGTCTTCCCTCTATACCTTGTAGCTAATAGCCACTGGTGGGCTTCCACTTCATGTGTGCAACCAATCCCTCTTGAAGCTGTCTATGTTTGTAGCTGCCATCACTTCCTGCGGCAATGAATTCCACATGTTCATTACTCTTTGGGCAAAGAAGGACTTCCTTTGCTATGTTGTAAGCCTCCTGCTCCTTCATTTCATGGAGTGTCCATGAGTCCTTGTACTGTGAGAAAGGGAGAAAAGTACTTTCTCTACCCCATGCATCATTGTATAGTTCTCTGTCATGTCACACACACCCCCAACTGTTATTTCTCCAAGCTTAAGGAGCCCTAACTTCTTTGACCTTTCTTCGTAAGGAAGGTGGTCCATACCAGAGAGCCAGTTTGGTGTAGTGGTTAAGTGTGTGGACTCTTATCAGGGAGAACTGGGTTTGATTCCCCACTCCTTCACTTATAGCTGCTGGAATGGCCTTGGGTTAGCCATAACTCTTGCAGTGTTGTCCTTGAAATGGCAGCTGCTGTGAGAGCTCTCTCAGTCCCACCCACCTCACAGGGTGTCTGTTGTGGGGGGGGGAGATATAGGAGACTGTAAACCGCTCTGAGACTCTGATTCAGAAAGAAGGGCAGGGTATAAATCTGCAGTCTTCTTCTTAATCGTTTCTGTTGCCCTTTTCTGCAACTTTTCCCATGCTATATCTTTTCTGAGACGTGATGAAAGGATCAATAAGACAGATCCATCGACTATTTTAGAAGGACAGAGTAATTGCAGCACGCTGTAAGAAATGAGGAGAAAAAAATTGAGAATTATAATTTTCTCACAGCTCAGAAATGGATCTGGGAGAAGTCCTTTCCATGTTTCATTGGCCCTTATCGGGGGAGGAGGAGTCTATTAAATTAATCTATGGTTATCTTGCATCATATAAACTGAAGCCACATAATTATATATACCAACAATTTGCTAGTAGTACAATACGCTCTTGGTATTTTTTTTTTTGCATATTTTTGGAAATGTGTTTTCATTTATTTAACAATCCAACAACCCAGTGGTCTCGGACAGAACCAGTCTTGCAGCTATCATTTGGGCATGCATTGAAACGTCAAGGATTCACGAGGTGGTTTTGCTTTTTAGAGACGGAATAAATGACGGGATCTACAAATTCCAGCGTAGCCATTATTTGCTTTGCTGACTTTTATTGGGAGACGCTTGTCATTCCGCCCGCTGATAAATGAATGGTTTTTAATAAGCGCTGGATATTGTCTATATTAACTTATCACAGACCAGAGAGACAGAGAAAGAACTCAGAGCAATTTCTCTCAGGAAGGGAATTTCTCTCTTCAATTTTGAAACAAGACATTTCAGGTCTATCAGAGACAGGGTTAGGGAATCCCTGGAGATTTTTGAGGGTAGATCTTTGGGAAGGTGAACATATGAACATATGAAGCTGCCTTCTTCTGAATCAGACCCTTGGTCCATCAAAGTCAGTATTGTCTTCTCAGACTGGCAGCGGCTCTCCAGGGTCTCAAACTGAGGTTTTTCACACCATTTTGCCTGGACCCTTTTTAGTTGGAGATGCCGGGGATTGAACCTGGGACCTTCTGCTTCCCAAGCAGATGCTCTACCACTGAGCCACCATCCCTTCCCCGGTGGAATTTGAGGAGGGGACATCAGCAGGGTATAACGCCATAAAGTCCACCTTACTAGCCATGGTGACTGAGAGGAACTTCCACATTCAGGGGCACTAATCCTCTGATTCTCAGAGGCAACATGAGGGGAAGGCATCGGCCTCTGTGCCCTGTTGTTGGCCTTCCAGAGGAACTAGCTGGCCACTGCGTGAGACTGGATGCTGAACGAAATGGACCACTGGTCTGATCCAGAAGGGCTCTTCTAATGTTCTTAGGAAGGCCTCAGCCTCTCTGCCCTGTTGTTGGCCTTCCAGGGGAACCAGCTGGCCACAGTGTGAGACTAGATGCTGAACTAAATGGACCACTGGTCTGATCTAGCAGGGCCCCTCTGATATTTTAATGGAAGTCTCGGCCTCTGTGCCCTGTTGTTGGCCCTCCATAGAAACTGGTTGGCCACTGTGTGAGACTAGATGGACCACTGATCTGATCCAGCAGGGCTCTTCTTATGTTCTCAGGGAAAGGCCTCGGCCTCTAAGCCCTGTTGTTGGCCCTCCAGAGGAACTGGTTGGCCAGTGTGTGAGATGGGATGCTGGTCCGATCCAGAAGGGCTCTTCTGATGTTCTTATGAAGGCCTCAACCTCTCTGCCCTGTTGTTGGCCTTCCAGAGAAACCAGTTGGCCCTGTGTGAGACAGGATACTAAACTAGATGGACCATTGGTCTGACCCAGCAGGGCTGGTCTAGAAACAGTGTCAAACTATTCTCTAGAAACGAAGCACCTATTTTCTCCAGGGCAACTGATTTCTGTCATCCAGAGATCAGTTGTCACTCCAGATCTCTAGCCCTCACCGGGCGCTTGGCAACCTACATTCTCTTTCTACACGTGACCATGCCCAAACCTCACATCTGGAAAGGGTTCCTTTTCCTTGGTGTTTGTGCAGTTATTCTTTCAGAAGCCTCGAGCTCAGAAGCCTAGAGTTCACAGCCCCTCTTTGCCCTGTTATGAGTCTATGGTGGCCAGAGATCTTCCGCTGTTACGACTGATCTCCAGGCGACAGAGATCATTCGCCTGGAGAAAATGGCCGCTTTGGAAGGTGGACTCCATGGCTTTAGACCCCACTGAAGTGCCTCTCTTCTACAAACTCCACACCTCTCAAGCTCCATCCCTCAAATCTCTTGGTATTTCCTAACACAGAGCTTTTTTGTTGTTGTTCAGTCGCACAGTCAAGTCCGACTCTTTGCGACCCCATGGACCAAGTCACACCAAGCCCTCCTATCTTCCACCATCCTCCAAAGTCTGCTCAAATTCGTGTTAGTCACATCAGGAACGCTGTCCAGCCATCTCATCTTTTGCCGTCCCCTTCTTCTTCGGCCTTCTGTCTTTCCCAGCATCAGGGTCTTCTCCAGGGAGTGCTCCCTTTTCATTTGGTGGCCAAAGTCTTTCAGCTTCAGCATCTGACCTTCCAGGGAACAGTCTGGGTTGATTTCCCTTAGGACTGACTTGCAGTCCAAGGGACTCTCAAGAGACTTCTCCAGCACCACAGCTCAAAAGCATCTATTCTTCTGCACTCGGCCTTCCTTATGGTCCAACTCTCACAGCCATTACTACTGGGATTACCATCGCTTTGACTATACGGACTTTTGTTGGCAGGGTGATGTCTCTACTTTTTATTGTACAGCCGAGGTTCACCATAGCTGTCCTCCCAAGGAGCAAACATCTTTTAACCCGGAGCTAGCCACCGCTGAAGTTAATCAACGAACACTCAAGTTGATTAATCTACCGACATGAAAGCCTGTGTTTTGCCCACTACACAAAAACATCTCCTGTTCCAGTGCCCAAGCTTGGCTGCCTTCCTTCCAACCATCCAGCATCGGCACCATCCTCGGCCCGTTCGTTTTGAATTCTACGGGGCTGGTAAATTATGTGCGCAATTATCAGATTTAATCTGGGTTTTCAACGTCGGGAGGTTTCCTAAGCGTCTCGCTCAGCGGGAGCGCATTCGAAATGAAACTGCCGTCGTCAGGGGCTGATCTCTGTGGAGCCGGGCTGCTTCTCTGAGCACCTGCCAGCATTATTCCAGGCTCAATTAATCCTTCTTTTTATGAGCTGTAAAAAGACAGTCAGGACGCTACGAAGACAATGGAGAGAAAAGGGGGAGGCCCTCTTCGCATGCTTTAGCGGCAACCTCCCTTTGCTGTTCAGAGCAAAGAATTTAATTAAACTCAAGGACAGTCCAGGGATTGGCTTTGGAAGCCTTGAGCAGGGGTAGAATTCTAGCAGGAGCTCCTCTGCATATTAGGCCCCGCCCCTCTGATGTAGCCAATCCTCCAAGAGCTGACAAAAAAAGAGCCTTGTAAGCTCCTGGAGGATTGGCTACATCAGGCGGGTGTGGTCTAATATGCAAAGGAGCTCCTGCTAGAATTCCACCCCTGGCCTTGAGTATCCAGCTGTTATTAACCTGTGAAGTATTAGAGACTTGAATTTTGCATACAGGCATTATCACACTAGTTTATGCGTTCCTTTTTTTTAACAAAATAGATTTCTCCAAGAACCTCCACATTCAGAGGCAGTCAGTCTCTGAATCCCAGAGCCAGGAAGCAACATTGAGGGAAGGTTTTGGCCTCCATGCCTGCTGCTGGTTGGCTGTGAGATGCGATGCTGGATGTTTTCATGAAGGCCTCAGCCTCTGTGCCCTGTTGTTGGCCTCCAGAGGAACGGGTTGGCCACTATGTGAGACCAGATGCTGGACTAGATGGACCACTGGTCTGATCCAGCAGGACTCTTCTTATGTTCTTATCAGGGGAAGGCCTCGGCCTCTAGACCCTGTTGTTGGCCCTCCAAAAGAACTGGTTGGCCACTGTGTGAGACAGGACTAGATGTACCCTCATTGGTCTGATCCAGCAGGGCTCTTCACGTGTTCTTCACACGTGTTCTTCTCGGCCTCTGTGCCCTGTTGTTGGCCCTCCAGAGGAATTGATTGGCCACTGTGTGAGGCAGGAGGCTGGACTAGATGGACCACACATCTGATCCAGCAGGGCTCTTCTGATGTTTTAATGAAGGCCTCATGCTCTGTGCCCTGTCGTTGGCCCTTCAGAGGAATATAAGAGAAGCCATGTTGGATCAGGCCAATGGCCCATCCAGTCCAACACTCTGTGTCACACAGTGGCCAAAAATATATATATACTGGGGCTAATAGTCACTGATGTACCTCTGCTCCATATTTTTATCCAATCCCCTCTTGAAGCTGGCTATGCTTGTAGTCGCCACCACCTCCTGTGGCAGTGAATTCCACATGGTAATCACCCTTTGGGTGAAGAAGTACTTCCTTTTATCCGTTTTAACCCGACTGCTCAGCAATTTCATTGAATGCCAATGAGTTCTATGAGAAAGGGAGAAAAGTACTTCTTTTTCTACTTTCTCCATCCCATGCATAATCTTGTAAACCTCTATCATATCACCCCGCAGTCAACGTTTCTCCAAGCTAAAGAGCCCCAAGCGTTTTAACCTTTCTTCATAGGGAAAGTGTTCCAAACCTTTAATCATTCTAGTTGCCCTTTTCTGCACTTTTTCCAATGCTATAATATCCTTTTTGAGATGCGGTGACCAGAATTGTACATAGTATTCCAAATGAGACCACACCATCGATTTATACAGGGGCATTATGATACTGGCTGATTTGTTTTCAATTCCCTTCCTTATAATTCCCAGCATGGTGTTGGCCTTTTTTTATTGCAATTGCACACTGTCTTGACATTTTCAGTGAGTTATCTACCACGACCCCAAGATCTCTCTCTTGGTCAGTCTCTGCCAGTTCACACCCCATCAACTTGTATTTGTAGCTGGGATTCTTGGCCCCAATGTGCATTACTTTGCACTTGGCCACAATGAATCTCATCTGCCACGTTGACGCCCACTCACCCAGCCTCAACAGATCCCTTTGGAGTTCCTCACAATCCTCTCTGGTTCTCACCACCCTGAACAATTTAGTGTCATCCGTAAACTTGGCCACTTCACTGCTCACTCCCAACTCTAAATCATTTATGAACAAGTTAAAGAGCATGGGACCCAGTACTGAGCCCTGCGGCACCCCACTGCTTACCGTCCTCCACTGCGAAGACTACCCATTTATACCCACTGTCTGCTTCCTATTAATTAGCCAGTTTTTGATCCACAAGAGGACCTGTCCTTTTACTCCATGACACTCGAGCTTACTAAGGAGCCTTTGATGAGGAACTTTATCAAAAGCTTTCTGGAAGTCAAGGTAAACAACAACTATTGGGCCCCCTTTGTCCACATGTTTGTTCACCCCCTCAAAGAACTGTAACGGGTTAGTGAGGCAAGATCTTCCCTTACAGAACCCATGCTGAGTCTTCCTCAATAACTCGTGTTCATCAATGTGCCTACTCATTCTGTCCTTGATACTGCTTGGCCACTGTGTGAGATCAGATTCTGGACTAGACCACTGGTCTGATCCAGCCAGGGCTTATCTTCTTAAGAATCTGTCCTCTCAGTGGCTACTTGGCATGGCATCTGAATGAAACTTCTATGAGCAGGCACAACACATCTTCTCGAAGAAGGCCACCATAGATTTATATCCCACCCTTCCCTCTGAATCAGAGTGGCTTTCAATCTCCTTTATCTTCTTCCCCCACAATAATATCTAACACTCCACATGCACGCCTGATACACCTGCTCCGTGCCCAGAAGATGGCAAAGATATTTTTTTAAAAAAAAACTTCCTGGCTCCCTGGCCACACCAGCTTGAAGAAAAATTGCTGATTGACCCCAAAATGACGATCAGCATTTCCCTGGGCATGTAAGAAAGGGCCAAGAGAAGTAAGCATTGATG
Source organism: Heteronotia binoei (assembly GCF_032191835.1). Classification (NCBI taxonomy): domain Eukaryota; kingdom Metazoa; phylum Chordata; class Lepidosauria; order Squamata; family Gekkonidae; genus Heteronotia; species Heteronotia binoei. Next base: position 188,718,145 of record NC_083225.1, on the reverse strand, counting down.
CAACCTGCCCTCTTAAGAGCAATTAATCTTATTATTTGCTCCTTCAATTTGCTGGCTAACGAGCAATCAGCTTTGCCTCTTTTTTTAAGTGCTCCTGTACAAAAGACTAATAATCCACTCACTTCATAGGCTCTCTTGAACGCAGCTTCTTCACTAATTATTAGCAGTTTGCGGCAAAGCGGCGTTAGAAACTTTTACGCAGAGCTGCAGATTTCCTTTCTCCATCACTTTAAACACAAACGGGAGCCGGAAAATGGTTAAGAACAGAACAGAATTAACTTTCATATAACTGCACTTTTCAATTTATAAGTTCTACAAATAGCAGTATAATAAAAAGTAGAGACATCACCCTGCCAACAAAAGTCCGTATAGTCAAAGCAATGGTATTCCCAGTAGTGATGTATGGCTGTGCGAGCTGGACCATAAGAAGGCCGAGCGCAGAAGAATAGATGCTTTTGAGCTGTGGTGCTGGAGAAGACTCTTGAGAGTCCCTTGGACTGCAAGAAGATCCAATCAGTCAGTCCTCAGGGAAATCAACCCAGACTGTTCCCTGGAAGGTCAGATGCTGAAGCTGAAGCTCAAATACTTTGCCCACCCAATGAGAAGGGAGCGCTCCTGGAGAAGACTCTTGAGAGTCCCGTGGACTGCAAGAAGATCCAATCAGTCAGTCCTCAGGGAAATCAACCCAGACTGTTCCCTGGAAGGTCAGATGCTGAAGCTGAAGCTCAAATCCTTTGGCCACCAAATAAGAAGGAAGCACTCACTGGAGAAGACCCTGATGCTGGGAAAGACAGACGCCAAAAAAAGGGGATGGTAATAGATGAGATGGCTGGACAGCATTATTGATGTGACTAACATGAATTCGAGTGGACTTCGGAGGATGGTGGAAGACAGGGCCTGGCGTGACTTGGTCCATGGGGTTGCAAAGAGTCGGACTCAACTGTGAGACTGAACAACAGCAAAAACAACTGAGATTTGGGCATTAGTATTCTAAATTGAAGGAAAAATAGCAACGCTTCGTACGTTATATATGTAATAACTCATTTTCATCATACAAATAATTCAGACTCCCAAGTTTGACCAACAAAATCTAACCAAATGTGATATTACTGCATATTCCAAAAATATTTTTAAAACACACTGTACAAATCTAATCAATTGTGATATTATTGCACATTCAACAAAGATTAAAACAACCTGTACAAAAACAAATCCCATTCAGAGCTAAACACCGGCTTTTAAAAAAAAAATGATTCTGGAACCAAAAAATCACAAGGAATATAATGTAAATATTTAATTCCCAGATACAAATACCTATAAACTCCTAACCTCTAAGACCTGAAATTTACAGGGGTATAATTTGACAATTTCAAATATCTGTCCTAATTTAGGACAACAGCATTAGCAAAATACCCTCAATTAACACCTCTCCTTCTCCAAAACACCTAATACTTCCATCTGAATGATGTGCATTCACTTTGATTGGAGGGTGAATACAAAGCCAAATGTCTTCAGATTAAAAACAGCACTTTCAAGGCCCTTCCAACTCTTGAGATTCCAAATACAGAAACATACATCGCTAAGAAAAACTGGTAGCTACTCTCTTTTCAAGTTATGGTATATAGCAGGGGTGGCCAAACTTGCTTAGCTTAAGAGCCACACAGAATAAATGTCAGATGTTTGAGAGTCTAAAGACATGAAAGAGGGAGGGAGGGAGGGAGGGAGGGAGGGAGGGAGGGAGGGAGGGAGGAAGGAAGGAAGGAAGGAAGGAAGGAAGGAAGGAAGGAAGGAAGGAAGGAAGGAAGGAAGGAAGGAAGGAAGGAAGGAAGGAAGGAAGGAAGGAAGGAAGGAAGGAAGGAAGGGAGGGAGGGAGGGAGGGAGGGAGGTGAAAAGAAAATAACTTTAAATGCTGGCTTGGTTTGGAGAAGTGATTTAAGGAGACAAATGTCTTCTCCAAGCCAGCCAACAGGGTGAAACAGCCACGCATGGCTCCTGAACTACAGTTTGGCCACCCCTGATATATACCATACAGCTGTAAAACCAGAAGTTTAAAATGTGTTGCCCACTGCATTCATTATATGTCTCTTTATCAGAAATTGTAAGTTCCCTTCTTTTATGTAATATTACAGGCAGTGATCTGCTAATGGTTGTCTTTCCTGACCATCAATAATTAATACAGCAAAGTCCTAAAATGGGGTCTTTAATTTTCCAGCTCATAAATCTGCACGATGCCATTTATAGATGTACCTAATCTTTTAGCTGCTACACCAGCGGCTCTGTAGGCTCCATCTATTTCTATTTACTATTTCCTCATAACCCCAAAGATTTTACAGAAGTTCCTCGAGATAATTAACGAGAATTTTTTTCACTATTTTTCTGACAATCCCCTCAAAAGACATAAAGAGCCAGTTCAGTGCAGCTATTAAGTGAGCAGCGTCCAATCTGACAGAACCGGGTTTGATTCCCCACTCCCCCATTTGCAGCTGCTAGAGTGACCTTGGGTCAGTCACAACTTCTCAGCAGAGCTGTTCTCTCATGAGCAGTTTCTGTCAGAGCTCTCTCAGCTCCACCTACCTCACAGGGTGTCTGCTCTGGGGAGGGGAAGGGAAAGGAGACCGTAAGCCACTCTGAGTGAAGGGTAGGGTATAAATCCAATCTCTTCTTCTTCAATACTAATAAATATCTTTTGTTCTATTTCCTCCACTCAGTTCTGCATATAAATAGACTATCTGGAGAGCCAGTTATAAATAGACAATCTGGAGAGCCAGTTTGGTGTAGTGGTTAAGTGTGCGGACTCTTATCTGGGAGAACCGGGTTGGATTCCCCACTCCTCCACTTGCAGCTGCTGGAATGGCCTTGGGTCAGCCATAGCTCTGGCAGAGGTTGTCCTTGAAAGGGCAGCTGCTGTGAGAGCCCTCTCCAGCCCCACCCACCTCACAGGGTGTTTGTTGTGGGGGAGGAAGGGAAAGGAGATTGTGAGCCGCTCTGAGACTCTTCAGAGTGGAGGGCGGGATATAAATCCAATATCTTCTTCTTCTTCTTCTTTTCTGTTGATTCCATCCAGTCTAACACTCTGTGTCACACAGTGGCCCAAACCCAGATGCTATCAGGAGGTCCACCTGCAGGGCCAGAACTCCAGAAGCCCTCCCGCTGTTCCCCCTCCCTAAGCACCAAAAAGACAAGAGCATTGCTGCCCCAGACATAAGAACATAAGAGAAATCCTACTGGATCAAGCCAATAGCCCCTCCAGTCCAACACTCTGTGACACACAGGGGCCAAAACGTAGGTGCAATCTGAAGGTCCACCAGCAGCGCCACAACTCCAGAAGCCCTCCCACTGTTGCCCCATAAGCAACAAGAATACAGAGCATCACTTGCCTAAGACAGACTGTTCCATCTCTACCTTGTGGCTAAGAGCCACAGACGGACCTCTGCTCCATATGTTTCTCCAATCCCCTCTCGAAGCTGTCTGTGCTTGTAGCCGACACCACTCCCTGCGGCAGTGAATTCCACGTGTTCATGACTCTTTGGGTACACAAGAAGATACACAGAGACAGGCCACCGCAACCCAACTCTGTTCATTCCTCGCCTTAAAAACCCCACAAGGGTCTCCAGAAATCGGCGGCTACTTAACAGCATTTTCCACCGCCAACAACCTTACTTTGAAAATGTGATATGTACGCTCCACCATTTAAAAAAAAACCAAATAAGCTGCCTGCATCAGGAGGGCCATTTAAAAGCCCACGATAATTCGCCCAGAATCCCTGAAACAGGCTATCAGAACCAGCATGGTGTGGTGGTTAGGAGTGTTGGATTAGGATCTGGGAGACCCAGGTTCGAATCCCTGCTCTGCCACAGCAGCTTGTTGGTTGATCTTGGGCTACTCACATGCTCCTAGCCTAGCCTACCGCACAGAGAAGAAGATGATGATGATATTGGATTAATATCCTGCCCTACACTCTGAATCTCAGAGTCTCAGACTGGTCACAAACTCCTTTACCTTCCTCCCTCCCCACAGCAGACACCCTATGAGGTAGGTGGGGCTGAGAGGGCTCTCACAGAAGCTGCCCTTTCAAGGGCATCTCTGTGAGAACTATGGCTGACCCAAGGCCATTCCAACAGCTGTAAGTGAAAGAGTTGGGAATCAAACCTGGTTCTCCCAGGTAAGAGTCTGCACACTTAGCCACTACACCAACTAGCTCTCTAAGAAGGATATTGGATTTGTATCCCACCCTTTCCTCTGAATCTCAGAGTGGCTCACAATTTCCTTTACCTTCCTCCCCCACAACAAACACCCTGTGAGGTAGGCGGGGCTGAGAGAGCTCTCCCAGAAGCTGCTCTTTCAAGGACAACTCTGCAAGAGCGATGGCTGACCGAAGGCCATTCCAGCAGGTGCAAGTGGAGGAGTGGGGAATCCAACCCGGTTCTCCCAGATAAGAGTCCGCACATTTAACCACTACACCAAACTTGCTTTTGCAAACATAAAATGGAGGGAAATTATGCTCTGGGGATAAATTCAGGGTATATATGAAGTAAACAATAAAACAAACGAGATTTCAGATAGAACTATATTGCAGCGCGCGTCCCGTCCTTACCTCCAATCTAGTTGTGTGCCGCTAAAAGTGCACCCCCATATTTTTGCCTCTCCTCAGAACCTTGAATCATCCGGAGACAGACAAATAAACCAATGAAAAGCTAACGATGCCTCAAGGTCAGCTGTCAAATTACTCTTTGTGACACGCCAAGATTTAATTCACTATGAATAAGAAGAAAAGAAGAAAAACTGGTGAGCAGGAATCGGAGACGGTCTGCGGGAATCCTCAACGCTGAAGCACCAAGGTTTCCTCTAGGAACGCATCACATTTGCATTAGAATGATTCTGAGGTAACATCGCTCAAGGACAACTGAAGGTAAAGGAGGGGGATTTTCTGCCTCACCTTGTGTTTACTCTGAAGTAAGCCCCCCTCCCAGTTCCATAGGACTTGCCTCCAGAAAAGCTGACAGGAACAGACAGGAGAGAGAGAGAGAAATTCTCTCTGTGTTTTTGCAGCACCACCCTGCTTATCTGCCAGCCTATCTGTATCGTAAAAATGTGGGGTCATAAGGAATTAAGAGTTAGTGCAGTGTAGACAGAAGAAGTAGTGACAGACTTCACATTTCTGGGATCCAAGATCACTGCAGATGGTGACTGTAGCCATGGAATTAAAAGATGTTTGCTCCTTGGGAGGACAGTTATGGCGAACTTGGGCAGCATAATAAAAAGTAGACCCATCCTCCCCAACAAAAGTCCGTATAGTCAAAGCGATGGTATTCCCAGTAGTCATGTATGGCTGTGAGAGCTGGACCATAAGGAAGACCGAGCGCAGAAGAATAGATGCTTTCGAGCTGTAGTGCTGGAGAAGACTCTTGAGAGTCCCTTGGACTGCAAGAAGATCCAATCAGTCAGTCCTAAGGGAAATCAACCCAGACTGTTCCCTGGAAGGTCAGATGCTGAAGCTGAAGCTCAAATGCTCTGGCCACCAAATGAGAAGGGAGCACTCCCTGGAGAAGACTCTTGAGAATCCCTTGGACTGCAAGAAGATCCAATCAGTCAGTCCTAAGGGAAATCAACCCAGACTGTTCCCTGGAAGGTCAGATGCTGAAGATGAAGCTCAAATGCTCTGGCCACCAAATGAGAAGGGAGCACTCCCTGGAGAAGACTCTTGAGAGTCCCTTGGACTGCAAGAAGATCCAATCAGTCAGTCCTAAGGGAAATCAACCCAGACTGTTCCCTGGAAGGTCAGATGCTGAAGCTGAAGCTCAAATACTTTGGCCAACAAATGAGAAGGGAGCCCTCCCTGGAGAAGACCCTGATGCTGGGAAAGTCAGAAGGCAAAAGAAGAAGGGGACGGCAACAGATGAGATGGCTGGACAGCGTTACTGATGTAACAAACACGGATTTGAGCAGACTTCGGAGGATGGTGGAAGACAGGAGGGCCTGGCATGACTTTGTCCATGGGGGTCGCAAAGAGCTGGACTCGACTGTGCGACTGAACAACAAAAACAACAAGACTGAAGAATGCTGAACTTGGACCAGAGAGACTCAGGTTCAGATTCTATCAGAGGGCTCAACTCAATGCTCACTCTAAGCCTGGGGTGTCAAACTCATTTGTTATGAGGGCCGGATCTGACATAAATGAGACGTTGGGCCAGGCCATGTTGGGCCGGGCCGTGTGTACCTATTTAAGATTAGGCAGCAGAGATATAAACTTGATAAAGGACGAAGACAAACACAATTAAAGATTTTTTTAAAAAAAAAAAAACTTTAAAACAAGCTTAAAACATTAGCACGCATTAGTCTTAAGGGTGCTTTCTTTGTATTTGTCCCATGGCACCCAGGATCCTGTGAATTTAGGTGGAGGTATATGTCAATTTCCTGCATTGGGCAGGGGGTTGGACTAGATGACCTTGAGGTCATCCCTTAAGAACATAAGAACATAAGAGAAGCCATGTTGGATCAGGCCAATGGCCCATCCAGTCCAACACTCTGTGTCACATAAGAACATAAGAGAAGCCATGTTGGATCAGGCCAACGGCCCATCCAGTCCAACACTCTGTGTCACACAGTGGCAAAAAAATTTATACATACACACACACTGTGGCTAATAGCCACTGATGGACCTCTGCTCCATATTTTTATCTAAACCCCTCTTGAACCCCTTCAAACTCTATGATTCTAGGGTGAAGTCCGCAGTCCGGAACAGCCATTTTCTCCTGGCAACTCTATCCAGGAGACAAATACCTGGCTACCTGAAAGGTTTTCCCCCAGTGGAAGTAAAAGCAGCTCAAACGTGACGCATTCCAGGGAGAAAGGAGTTAACCTGTCTTCCGGTCCTCTTTGATAAGGCAGCCCTGGAAACCACATTTGCAAGAAAAGTTTTCTAAAATACACGGTGAAGAAGTCATGACTGATCCGTGAATTGCCACACAACCTTCAGCAAGTGGTTAAAGTGCTGGACTAGGACGGGGGTGACCAAACCGTGGCTCGGGAGTCACGTGAGTCTCTTTCACACATATTGTGTGGCTCTCAAAGCCCCCACTGCCCCGTCAGCTGACATTTGTCTCTTTAAATTTATTTATTTATCGTTTATTTATTTATCATTTATATCCCGCCCTCCCCTGACAGGCTCAATGCGGCTAACAATAGTTTAAAGACATTAGCAAACATATTGACATTAGATCTATAAAAACATTTCCGTATATATTAAAAATCCGAGATGGCAAGCTTCTGTTTTCCATTACATTAACTCAGTGAGATTGTCGATGCTGAAGGTAATAGCCGCCTCCCCCTAACCGTTAAAGGCGAGTTTGAAAAGTTTGGTCTTGCAGGCCCTGCGGAACTGTGGCAGGTCCCGCGGGGCCCTGATGTTTTCGGGAAAGGCATTCCACAAAGTGGGGGCTGTTACCGAGAACGCTCTGACTCTAGTTAGTGCTGGTCAATCGAGCTTCTTTCGGTCCAGGGATCTTAAATCACTTCTCCGAGCCAGCCAGTGGCATTTAAAGCTGCTTTCTTTCCACCTCTCCCTCCCTCCCCATCTTTCTGCCTGCCTTGTGGCTCTAGCCAGTTTGGAGTAGTAGTTAAGTGCGCGGACTCTTATCTGGGAGAACCGGGTCCCCACCCCTCCACTTGCAGCTGCTGGAATGGCCTTGAGTCAGCCATAGCTCTCGCAGGAGTTGTCCTTGAAAGGGCAGCTTCTGGGAGAGCTCTCTCACCACCACCCACCTCACGGGAAGATAAAGGAGATTGTAAGCCGCTCTGTTTCTGATTCAGAGAGAAGGGCGGGGTATAAATCTGCAATTCTTCTGATTCTGAGACATCTGACGTTCATGTCTTGTGGCTCTCCAACATCTGATGTTCATGTCTTGAGGCTCTCAAACATCTGACGATTATTCTATGCGGCCCATACATGAAGCAGGTTTGGCCACCCCTGGATTAGGATCTTTGAAACCCAGGTTCGAATCCCCACTCTACCACGGAAGCTTGCTGGATGACCTTGGGCCAGTCACATTCTCTCAGCCTAAACTACCTCACAGAGTTGCTGTGAGGATAGAACAGAGGAGAGGAGAATGATGTACGTCACTTTGCGTCCTCGCTGGGAAAAATGGGACACAAATGAAGTAAATGAATAATAAATCTTTCACTTTGTACCTCATGTTATTTTGAGGAGAACAAAAATCCACAGGACTGCACGACAGTATCGGACTAGGATTGGGGGGACTCAAGTTCAAATTCCCACCTCAGCTATGAAGCTCCTGGCCCCACTGATTGACCTCCAGATGGCGCCTTGGTTTTTTGGCCACTGTGTGACACAGAGTGTTGGACTGGATGGGCCACTGGCCTGATCCAACATGCCTTCTCTTATGTTCTTATGTGACACAGAGTGTTGGACTGGAAGGGCCATTGGCCTGATCCAACATGGCTTCTCTTATGTTCTTATGTGACACAGAGTGTTGGACTGGATGGGCCATTGGCCTGATCCAACATGGCTTCTCTTATGTTCTTATGTGACACAGAGTGTTGGACTGGATGGGCCATTGGCCTGATCCAACATGGCTTCTCTTATGTGACACAGAGTGTTGGACTGGATGGGCCATTGGCCTGATCCAACATGGCTTCTCTTATGTTCTTATATGACACAGAGTGTTGGACTGGATGGGCCATTGGCCTGATCCAACATGGCTTCTCTTATGTTCTTATGTGACTCAGAGTGTTGAACTGGATGGGCCATTGGCCTGATCCAACATGGCTTCTCTTATGTTCTTATGTGACACAGTGTTGGACTGGATGGGCCATTGGCCTGATCCAACATGGCTTCTCTTCTGTTCTTATGTGACACAGGGTGTTGGACTGGATGGGCCATTGGCCTGATCGAACATGGCTTCTCTTATGTTCTTATGTGACACAGAGTGTTGGACTGGATGAGCCATTTGCCTGATCGAATATGGCTTCTCTTATGTTCTTATGTGACACAGAGTGTTGGACTGGAGGGGCCACTGGCCTGATCCAATATGGCTTCTCTTATGTGACACAGAGTGTTGGACTGGATGGGCCATTGGCTTGATCCAACATGGCTTCTCTTATGTTCTTATGTGACACAGAGTGTTGGACTGGATGGGCCATTGGCCTGATCCAACATGGCTTCTCTTATGTTCTTATGTGACACAGAGTGTTGGACTGGATGGGCCATTGGCCTGATCCAACATGGCTTCTCTTATGTTCTTATATGGCACAGAGTGTTGGAAAGGATGGGCCATTGGCCTGATCCAACATGGCTTCTCTTCTGTTCTTATGCGGCACAGAGTGTTGAACTGGATGGGCCACTGGCCTGATCCAACATGGCTTCTCTTATGTTATGTGACACAGAGTGTTGGACTGGATGGGCCACTGGCCTGATCCAACATGGCTTCTCTTATGTTCTTATGTGACACAGAGTGTTGGACTGGATGGGCCGTTGGCCTGATCCAACATGGCTTCTCTTATGTTCTTATGTGACACAGAGTGTTGGACTGGATGAGCCATTTGCCTGATCGAATATGGCTTCTCTGATGTTCTTATGTGACACAGAGTGTTGGACTGGATGGGCCATTGGCCTGATCCAACATGGCTTCTCTTATGTTATGTGACACAGAGTGTTGGACTGGATGGGCCACTGGCCTGATCCAACATGGCTTCTCTTATGTTCTTATGTGACACAGAGTGTTGGACTGGATGGGCCGTTGGCCTGATCCAACATGGCTTCTCTTATGTTCTTATGTGACACAGAGTGTTGGACTGGATGGGCCATTGGCCTGATCCAACATGGCTTCTCTTATGTTCTTATGTGACACAGAGTGTTGGACTGGATGGGCCGTTGGCCTGATCCAACATGGCTTCTCTTATGTTCTTATGTGACACAGAGTGTTGGACTGGATGGGCCATTGGCCTGATCCAACATGGCTTCTCTTAAGTGACTTCAGGCCAGCTTTTCCTCTCTCAGCCTAGACTAGAAAAAGAAGAGTGGACTTTTTGTACCTCACTTTTCTCTGCCCAAAGGAGTCTAAGAGCACTTTACAATCTCCTTCCCTTTCTCTCCTCACAACAGACACCCTGTGATCAGTATTCCCTCTGAGCTGTGGAGTCTTGTGAGCAAAAATTCTACTTTTTGTGAGCTACTGGCATTCGATTTGTGAGCTACTGCATAAATTACCTTGCTCTGAGGCCATTTTCCCTGAGCTAAGACAAAAAAAGTGTGAGCTGAAGGCTAAAAAACTGAGGTGGCTCATACTGACTCAGCTTAGAGGGCACACTGCCAGTGATGTCGGTGGGGCTGACAGAACTCCGAGAGAACCTTGACCCGCCCAAGGTCACCCACCCGGTTGCATTTGGAGAAGTAGGGAATCGAACCCAGCTCTCCAGATTAGCGCACGCTGCTCTTAACCACTACGCCACGCTACCTCATAAGGGTATTGTCAGAACAAAACAGAAGAGGGCAGAAGCATATATTCCACATTGTGTGCCTTGAAGGGTGGACCTCAAGGGGAGGGACGGTGGCTCAGTGGTAGAGCACCTGCTTGGGAAGCAGAAGGTCCCAGGTTCAATCCCTGGCATCTCCAGGCAAATAGGCATGAAAATCCTCAGCTTGAGACCCTGGAGAGCCGCTGCCAGTCTGAGAAGACAATACTGACTTTGATGGACCCAGGGTCTGATTCAGTAGAAGGCAGCTTCATATGTTCATATGACCGGGCGAGCGAGATGAAAATGCTAAAGATAGATTCGTCTACATATGGCTTAGAAATGAGTCAGAATTTTTTAAAAGCACGGGAAGGGGCAGTATTAAAAACCAGCCAGATGGTCCCCTGGAAAGAACTCACAGTTGCCATGAATGCTGTCTGGCTCCGGTTTTTCTTATTTTTGCAAAAATAGACCGCTGAAATAAGGCCCGCTGCCTCAACAATGTTCAGCCAATCCGGGGGGTATCCAAACCACCTTATCCCTCAACTCAAACCCACCACCCGGTTTCAGATGGTCCCTAGTGTCGCAAAGAGAACTGGCACAAGCAATTTCCTAAGACTGTCCACCTACTGCCTCTTCTGTTCTCAATGTCACATAAGAGAGCCAAGATCTCTGCAGATGGTGACTGCAGCCATGAAATTAAAAGACATTTGCTCCTTGGGAGGACAGCTATGGCAAACCCAGGCAGTATAATAAAAAGTAGAGACATCACCCTGCCAACAAAAGTCCGTATAGTCAAAGCGATGGTAGTAATGTATGGCTTTGAGAGTTGGACTGTAAGAAAGGCCGAGCGCAGAATAGATGCTTTTGAGCTACGGTGCTGGAGAAGACTCTTGAGAGGCCCTTGGACTTCAAGAAGATCAAATCAGTCAGTCCTAAGGGAAATCAAGAAGAAGAAGAATTGCAGATTTATACCCCGCCCTTCTCTCTGAATCAGAGAGAGCGGCTTACAATCTCCTTTATCTTCTTCCCCCACAGCAGACACCCTGTGAGGTAGGTGGGGCTGAGAGAGCTCTTACAGAAGCTGCCCTTTCAAGGACAACTCCTACGAGAGCTACGGCTGACCCAAGGCCATTCCAGCAGCTGCAAGTGAAGGAGTGGGGAATCAAACCCGGTTCTCCCAGATAAGAGTCCGTCCACTTAACCACTACACCAAACCCTGACTTTTCCATGGAAGGTCAGATGCTGAAGCTGTAGCACAAATACTTTGGCCACCAAATGAGAAGGAAGCACTCGCTGGAGAAGACTCCTGAGGGTCCCTTGGACTGCAAGAAGATCCAATCAGTCAGTCCTAAGGGAAATCAACCCTGACTGTTCCCTGGAAGGTCAGATGCTGAAGCTGAAATACTTTGGCCACCAAATGAGAAGGGAGCACTCCGTGGAGAAGCCCCTGATGCTGGGAAAGACAGAAGGCAAAAGAAGACGGGGATGGTAAAAGAGGAGATGGCTGGACAGCATTACTGATGTAACAAACACGAATTTGAGCAGACTTCGGAGGATGGTGGAAGACAGGAAGGCCTGGCGTGACTTTGTCCATGAGGTCGCAAAGAGTCGGACTGGACTGTGCGATGAACAATGAACTTTCTTCCCTCTCCTCCGTGTTACTAAGAAACCTATGCCCAAAGGTGTGGTTGCCAGGCTCCAGGTGGTAGAAAAGCACACAACTGACGGTGGATTATTAACGAAGCAAAACACACTATTAAATACTTCACCATTCAATGATTATCGTAAACATTCCAAACTGAACAGCTGCCAACCTACAAACTTATCAAAAATCAATAGCATGAATGTGCAAAGTTCATAACGATAAGCTCATTCCAATGTGGGGGGGGAAACGTCTCAAAACTTAGACTTCAAAACTTCAGTGACGATCCGCCAGCAAGCGATTGTGTGAATGACTTTATGATGTGGGAATAATGAGGGAAACACGCCTCTTAGAAAAAGGTCTGAACAGAAATGGTAAAATAAGTTAGCGTTCCCGTCAGAGGCTATTCTTTGTGATTCCCACCTTATTCATACTTGAAGAAACGGTTTAAAGCAGGGGTGTCAAACTTGCATCCCGGGGGCCGAATCGGGCCCCCGGAGGGCTCCTATCAGGCCCCCGAGCAACTGGCTCTTGTCTGCTTCCTTCTCCCTCTCTCTTGCTTCCTTCTGTATCTCAACTTGCTTTGCAAGGCTTGCTCAATCACACAGGGGCTACAGAGCAATACCTCAGGTTTCTCTACTGGCTGAGGCTCCTTCCCCTCCTGGTCCCCTGGATCCCATGGGAGTTCCCTGGATCCCATGGGAGAGATACAAAGAAAGCACCTTTAAAACCAACAAGTGCTACTATTTTAAGCATGTTTTCTTTTAAGCTTTTTTTAAATTTAGTTTTTATTTATTTGCAAGGCTTGCTCAATCACACAGGAGCTACAGAGCAATACCTCAGGTTTCTCTACTGGCTGAGGCTCCTCCCCCTCCTGGTCCCCTGGATCCCATGGGAGTTCCCTGGATCCCATGGGAGAGATACAAAGAAAGCACCTTTAAAACCAACAAGTGCTACTGTTTTAAGCATGTTTTCTTTTAAGTTTCTTTTTAAATTTAGTTTTTTTATTTCTTTGCAAGGCTTGCTCAATCACACAGGAGCTACAGAGCAATACCTCAGGTTTCTCTACTGGCTGAGGCTCCTTCCCCTCCTGGTCCCCTGGATCCCATGGGAGTTCCCTGGATCCCATGGGAGAGATACAAAGAAAGCACCTTTAAAACCAACAAGTGCTACTATTTTAAGCATGTTTTCTTTTAAGCTTTTTTTAAATTTAGTTTTTATTTATTTGCAAGGCTTGCTCAATCACACAGGAGCTACAGAGCAATACCTCAGGTTTCTCTACTGGCTGAGGCTCCTCCCCCTCCTGGTCCCCTGGATCCCATGGGAGTTCCCTGGATCCCATGGGAGAGATACAAAGAAAGCACCTTTAAAACCAACAAGTGCTACTGTTTTAAGCATGTTTTCTTTTAAGTTTTTTTTTAAATTTAGTTTTTTTATTTCTTTGCAAGGCTTGCTCAATCACACAGGAGCTACAGAGCAATACCTCAGGTTTCTCTACTGGCTGAGGCTCCTCCCCCTCCTGGTCCCCTGGGGATGGAACAAAGAGCTTCCTTTGCCCAGTTCCCTGGATCCCATGGGAGAGATACAAAGAAAGCACCTTTAAAACCAACAAGCGCTACTGTTTTAAGCGTGTTTTCTTTTAAGCTTTTTTTTTTAAATTTAGTTTTTATTTATTTATTTCTGTCAATTTATAGTCCGCCCTTTCCCATGGTGGGCTCCAGGCGGATTCCAACATGGTAAAACTATTAAAACTAACAATAGGCAATCTAACAGATAGACAGTAAGACAATTAAACAGTTAAAACGGATTAAAACTAAAACAGTTAAGCCGCAGCTCAAAATGAGTTTGAGGCAGCGTGGATGGTGTGGACACGTCAATGAAGGCATACTTTTCCCAGCCGAGGTGTCCAAAAATGTCAACTGCATCAGACCGATTTTGAGCAATCAGCGCAAGAAGGCCAATTTAGACAGTACAGTAGGATAAGGATGTCCGTCTGCCTTAGCCAGAGGCCTGGCGAAACAGCTGCGTCTTACAGGCCCTCCGGAATGGTAGCAAATCTGGTCGTTTTTGTCTGTGTTTGTCGGTGTCCTTTAAAAAGTTTATACCGCTGCTGCCTAATCTTAAATAGGTACACACATGGCCCGGCCCAACACAGCCCAGTCCAACAAGGTCTCGTTTAAGTCAGATCCGTCCCTCATAACAAATGAGTTTGACACCCCTGATTTAAAGTACAAAACTATGACTTTGAAGATCTACAACTTTCCCAAGAAGAACAAAATTGGAACTGTTTGCAACAAAACCTATTTTCAGCGCTTTAAATTGTCAATGAAGTTTTGAAAAGTCCAAAGGAGACTTTTTTTTCGCGCACTGGATTTATCTTTATGAACTTTGCACATTTATGCTATTGATTTTTGATAAGTCTGCAGCTGTTGGAGGCCGGCAACTGTATCCTGCTCTCCTCTGGACCGGCTCTATTCCCTCCACATCCTTTTTGAAGTAAGGCCTCCAGAACTCCACACGGTGTGGCCTGGCCAATGCAGTGTACAGCAGGACTATGGCATCTTGCAATTTGGATGTTAGGCCTCTACTGATACACCCTCAAGATCACATTAGCCTTTTTTGCTGCCGCATCACACTGGCTGCTCATATTTAGTTTTGTTCACATGCAGTGCTTGACACAAGGCAAGCTTCCTACACAACTCTAATGGCGACCTCTTGATGGACAAAAGGGCAAAGCAATTCAGCATTTCCTCTTCTTCAGCTTCTTTCTTTCTTTCTTTCTTTCTTTCTTTTTCTTTCTTTCTTTCTCCCTCTCTCTCTTATTTGCCAGGGTCAGTTAGATTCATTGATTCTGTGACATCCAGGGAAAGCGGACACTCTCATTAAGCTCCCATCCCAAGCAGCCTCGGATTCTTTTCTGTCCAGTGGAACAGAAAGTAATTGCTATCTTCAATAAAAGGAAAAGACCGCTTTGAAGTGGCCCACATAAAACCGTAAAGCTGGAGAGAAAAGGTCACAGTCGTTCAGGCTATAAATCTACAGCGCTGAAGAATTCCTCTGAAGTTGGCAACGTCTTTAAAAAAGGGGACATGAAGCATGGCAAGGGTGACCCATGCAAAACATTGGCAGAACCACACGATGCCCTCAGTCAATGACTGAAGAATCTGGCTCTGGGACTATTTTATACTTCAGAACGTAAGAGGGGCCATGTTGGATCAGGCCAATGGCCCATCCAGTCCAACACTGTGTCATACAGTGGCCAAAGAAACCAAGTGCCATCAAGAGGTCCACCAGTGGGGCTAGAAGCCTTCCCACTGTGCCCCCCCCCAAGCACCAAGAATACAGAGCATCACTGCCCCAGACAGAGAGTTCCACCTATACCCTGTGGCCAATAGCCACGGATGAACCTCTGCTCCAGATGCTTATCCAATCCCCTCTTAAAGCTGTTTATGCTTGCAGCTGCCACCACCTCCTGTGGCAGTGAATTCCACCTGTTAATCACTCTTTGGGTGAACTAATATTTCCTTTTCTCCGTTCTAATCCGACTGCTCAGCAATTTAATCGAGTGCCCACGAGTTCTTGTATTGTGAGAGAGGGAGAAAAGTACGTAGTTCTTTCTCTACCTTTTCTATCCCATGCATCATCTTGTCAACCTCTATCATGTCACCCCTCAGTCGACGTTTCTCCAGGCTAAAGAGCCCCAAGCGTTTTAACCTTCCTTCACTAAGAAAGCGTTCCAACCCTTTAATCATTCTAGTTGCCCCTTTCTGCGCTTTCTCCAACGGTATGATATCTTTTTGAGGGAAAATATCCTCTTACAGTTCTCCAGGACACGCACCCAAAAGCCACGAAGCCTTCGTGAAGCTATGGTTTCCTATTGTTACGTACCTCGCTGACCTTGACATTTTGCCCAAAAACCAATTTTATCATAATCTGGTATTTTTCTAAAAGCAGTGACACTCCGTTACTGCATTTTGGCTTTATTGTGTATATTTTTGTTTGTTTTCCCCCTTCACCCTCCTTTTCTGGGAAGTTAGTTCACCCTGTCCATTCCGTGCATTCTATAAGCACAGCCTCCTTGGAACGTGTCAGTACGTGTTCTCTATGTAGGAAGTTTATTTGATAAAGCTGCAGTCCTAGCTCTCTGCTCACGATTTGAGTTCAATTCCAGCAGAAGCAGGGTTCAGGTAGCTGGCTCAAGGTTGACTCAGCCTTCCATCCTTCCAAGGTCAGTAAAATGAGTACCCGGCTCGCTGAGGGGAAAGCATTGATGACTAGGGAAGGCAATGGCAAACCACCCCGCAAAAAGTTTACCGGGAAAACATCGACGTCACCCCGGTCGGAAACGACTGGTGCTTGCACAGGGGACTACTTTACCTTTTTAATGTTGATCATATTGTATCTATTTCTTGAACTCTGCCTGTCTGAATCTGATCCTAGGATAACGGTATAGATGTGTTATTATAGGTTTTTGTCTGGGGGAGGAGGGGGAATTAAAAAAATTTAAAGGGTTAAGAATTTGTGAATATTTGACTGCACTTGTATATCGTTGTTGTTTTTAGTTTACTTTTTAAAAAGAGAATAAAAGAAGAAGTTTGCATGTCCACGAAAGCTTACGCCCAGAATTAAACCTGTTGGTTTTAAAGGTGCTGTGTATGTATAAAAAATTTTGCCACTGTGTAACACAGAGTGTTGGACTGGATGGGCCACTGGCCTGATCCAACATGGCTTCTCTTATGTTCTTATGTGACACAGAGTGTTGGACTGGATGGGCCATTGGCCTGATCCAACAGGCCTTCTCTTATGTTCTTATGTGACACAGAGTGTTGGACTGGAGGGGCCACTGGCCTGATCCAACATGGTTTCTCTTATGTTCTTATGTGACACAGAGTGTTGGACTGGATGGGCCATTGGCCTGATCCAACAAGGCTTCTCTAATGTTCTTATGTGACACAGAGTGTTGGACTGGATGGGCCACTGGCCTGATCCAACATGGCTTCTCTTATGTTCTTATGTGACACAGAGTGTTGGACTGGATGGGCCATTGGCCTGATCCAACATGGCTTCTCTTATGTTCTTATGTGACACAGAGTGTTGGACTGGATGGGCCCTTGGCCTGATCCAACATGGCTTCTCTTATGTTCTTATTCGAACTCTGTTCTGTGGCTTCAGACCAACACGGCTGCCCACTTGAATGGAATTCTACAGTTTTCAGAGCAGAAGGGGAAGGAATTATTTTTATAAGGACAAGGAGGAGAAATGAGAACAAAACACCAGCAGCCACAACACCATTGTCACCAGAAACTGGCCGGTCACAGCAAAAATGCCCTTTGTGTGAAATGACACCTCTGTGTGACCCGTCAAGATTGCTCACCGCTTGAAGCGTTCCCAGCTGCCGTGGATAGAAACAGTCGTTTTCTCTCAAGCGTAACCCACAAACAGAGGCTTTCAGGACGTTCCCAGGGCTCAAACTCCAAATCTCATAGGATTCTAGTTACTGTGGTGGTCGCTGTGGTGTTGTGGTAGGATTAGGAACTCAGAGGCCGGGACTCAAATCTCTACTCTCTCAAGTGTAACCCACAAACACGAGGATTTCAGGACGTTCCCAGGGCTGAAACCCCAAACCTCACAGGATCCTAATTACTGTGGTGGTCAGAGTGATGTTGTAGTAGAATTAGGAACTCAGAGGCCTGGATTCAAATCCCTACTCTGCCCTCAAGCAGGCTGGGTGACCTTGGGCCTTCTTACAACCTAACCTACCGCACAAGGTTGTTGTGAAGCTAAACCTGGGGGACAGCATGGCGCAATCATACGTCACTGTCAGCTCCCTGGAGGACATGGCAGGAGAGACATAGGGTTGCCAACTCTGGGATGGGAAATTCCTGGAGATTTGGGAATGGGACATAGGGAAGGTGGGGTGGAGGGAGGGGGCAGACTTCAGCAGCATACAATGCCACAGAATCCCCTCTCAAAAACAGCTGTTTGGAGAACCAGTTTGGTGTAGTGGTTAAGTGTGTGGACACTTATCTGGGAGAACCAGTTTAATTCCCCACTCCTCCACCTGCAGCTGCTGGAATGGATTTGGGTCACCCATAGCTGTTGTAGGAGTTGTCCTTGAAAGGACAGCTTCTGTCAGAGATCTCTCAGCCCCACCCACCTCACAGGGTGTCTGTTGTGGGAGGGGGAGGGAGGTAAAGGAGATTGTAACCACTCTGAGATTCAGAGTATAGAGAGGGATATAAATCCAATTTCTTCTTCTTCTTCTTCTTCTTCTTCTTCTTCTTCTTCTTCTATTTTCTCCAAGGCAGCTGATCTCTGTAGTTGGGAATTTCTGTAATCAGAATTTCAGGTTGCCCCACCTGGACCATGGCAACCATAGAAAAAGCAGCAGACAATTGGCGGGGGGGGGGGAGTTATATTGGATTTTCCCTTTCAAGCAGAAAGCATTTACTGCGAGAGCGACTCAAAGCGACTGGACATTTTCATTCTGCAAAGACCGGTCAACGAGAACAAAAGACCCCCATTTCGGTGTCTGTCTTTGCTCTTTGGTTTGAAGCTTTCGTTCTGGAGGACATCAGCAGGGGGTCTGGAACAGGGCCTTCCGAAAGCAACAGACATTCCCCACATTCAACCTGTCTAGATTGATTCATCAAGAAAGAACTGGCCGCTGCCAGTAAAGTTTCCCCTCTCGTATATTAACCAGGAAGCCTTGCCTCTGTGCTGAGGCAGACAGAAGGAGCAGAGACTTCGCTGAGATCACCAGAGCTTTTTCTGTAGCAGGAACTCCTTTGCATATTAGGCCACACCTCCCCTGATGTAGCCAATCCTCCTGGAACTTACAGTAGGCCCTGTACTAAGAGCCCTGGAAGCTCCAAGAGGATTGGCTACATTAGGGGAGTGTGGCCCAGGGGTGGAATTCTAGCAGGAGCTCCTTTGCATATTAGACCACACCCCCCTGATGTAGCCAATCCTCCTGGAGCTTACAGTAGGCCCTGTAACAAGAGCCCTGGAAGCTCCAAGAGGATTGGCTACATTAGGGGTGGAATTCTAGCAGGAGCTCCTTTGCATATTAGGCCACACACCCCTGATGTAGCCAATCCTCCTGGAGCTTACAGTAGGCCCTGTAACAAGAGCCCTGGAAGCTCCAAGAGGATTGGCTACATTAGGGGAGTGTGGCCCAGGGGTGGAATTCTAGCAGGAGCTCCTTTGCATATTAGGCCACACACCCCCTGATGTAGCCAATCCTCCTGGAGCTTCCAGGGCCCTGTACGAAGAGCCTTGCAAGCTCTTGGCGGATTGGCTACATCAGGGGGACATGGTCTAATATGCAAAGGAGTCCCCACTACAAAAGAAGCTCCGGAGATCACCCTCCTTGTGACACCTTGAACAGGAAGCAACGTTAACTCATTTATTTCCTACATCCCCACTTTGCTCCCCAAAGCAGCTTACGCCACTATCCTCTCTTCCATTTTAGTTTCACGACAACCCTAAGAGGTAGGTCAGGCTGAGTGGCCTAAATTCACCCAGCGAGCCTCCCAGGGCACAAGTAAGGATTCGAACCTGGGTCTCTCCCATCTTGGTCTGACACTCTAATCACTACACCAAGCTGCTCAAGGGACTCTCAACGCCCTTAAGAGTAATAAGAACTAGAGTAGCACAGCGGTTTAAGGTAGGGTTGCCAAGTCCAATTCAAGAAATATCTGGGGACTTTGGGAATGGAGCAAGGAAATGTTGGGGGTGGAGCCAGGAGCAAGGTTCTAGCAAGCATCACTGAACTCCAAAGGGTGTTCTGGCTATCACATTTCAAGGGACCGCACACCTTTTAAATGCCTTCCCTCCACCACTGGAAATAATGAAGGATAGGAACACCTTCTTTGAGGGCTCATAGAATTGCACCACCCAGTCCAATCCTTTTGAAACTTGGAGAGTATTTTGAGGAGAGGCACCGGATGCTATGCTGCAAATTTTGTGCCTCTACCTCAAAAAATACCCCCTCCCCAGAGCCCCGGATACCCGCAGATCAATTCTCCATTAGGGAGGGAGGGAGGATTGAAGGAAGGAAGGAGAATTTCAGGGAAAGAAAGAAAGAGAGAGAGAGAGAGAGAGAGAGAGAGAGAAAGAGAGAAAGAAAGAAAGAAAGAAAGAAAGAAAGAAAGAAAGAAAGAAAGAAAGAAAGAAAGAAAGAAAGAAAGAAAGAAAGAAAGAAAGAAAGAAAGAGAAAGAGAGAGAAAGAGAGAAAGAGAGAAAGAAAGAAAGAAAGAAAGAAAGAAAGAAAGAAAGAAAGAAAGAAAGAAAGAAAGAAAGAAAGAAAGAAAGAAAGAAAGAAAGAAAGAAAGAAAGAAAGAAAGAAAGAAAGAAAGAGACAGAGGGGGGGGATAAAAGCAAATAGGAAGGAAGGAAGGAAGGAAGGAAGGAAGGAAGGAAGGAAGGAAGGAAGGAAGGAAGGAAGGAAGGAAGGAAGGAAGGAAGGGAGAGAGAGAGAGAGAGAGCGAGAAAGAGAGAAACCATACACAAAGATGAAGCAAACCAGCCCTGATTTCAAGGGACAGCTCCTTGGAGAGCGTCAGGGAATTCTGGCTTTATATATCTTCAAGAGGGAATTGCTGATTCGAGTCTTACACCGTAACGGGTGAGGACAAAGAGGGGGAGAGAGAACGAGAGAGCAGGATACATACAAAATTAATTAACAGAGGACGGGGAATACATACCCTCCATGAGCGTTCTCTTATCAAACTAATTGCTAGCATAGCAATTCTTAAGGCAATTATTTTAGAACAAAAACTAAATAAAGCCAAAGAGATACAGGGTTCCCCCCCCCGCCCTTCCATTTTTACATTAGACTTTTATCTCCAGAGCCACTTTGGAAGACACAGAGAAGAACCAGACTCGGTAATGTCTCGGCCTTGCGGCTGGCAAGCGCTGCCAGTCTAAACCTACGTGGCTGCCAATGAAAACCCCGCGTGGCGTCAGGAGCCCATTCACCAAGAGCAAGAAACTCCAACTGCCACCAAGAGTCAATCAGTTCTGTGGTCCGGGGAAGGAAATGAGTCTTTCCACCACCCAAGACATCTCTTCACATCGCTTTCCAGGTCGCAAATTTATTTCCTTTCCC
The DNA here is from genome assembly GCF_032191835.1 of Heteronotia binoei. Taxonomy (NCBI): domain Eukaryota; kingdom Metazoa; phylum Chordata; class Lepidosauria; order Squamata; family Gekkonidae; genus Heteronotia; species Heteronotia binoei. The sequence goes on along the minus strand of NC_083225.1, from coordinate 188,696,918 downwards.
AAAACAGAGGGGGGAATTAGTTTCCTTAACCTAAAATGAATTAGAAATTTGTGTTTTAAATAGGTTTCTTTGAAAACCCTGGCAGCTGCTTTCTTTCAAATTCCTCCTGAACGTAGGGTTGCTGAGTCCAATTCAAGAAATATCTGGGGACTTTGGGGGTGGAGCCAGGAGACTTTGGGGGTGGGACCAGGAGACATTAGGGGTGGGGCCAAGATCAAGGCTGTGACAAGCATAATTGAACTCCAAAGGGAGTTCTGGCCATCACATTTAAAGGGACGGCACACCTTTTCAATGCCTTCCTTCCATAGGAAATAATGAAGGATAGGGGCACCAGTCTTTTGCAAGACTGTGATCAGGCAGGCAAAAAGGGACTATGAGGAGCATATTGCAAAAAACATAAAGACCAACAATAAAACTTTCTTCAAATATATTAGAAGTAGGAAACCAGCCAGGGAGGCAGTGGGGCCCTTGGATGACCATGGGGTAAAAGGATTACTGAAGGAGGATAGGGAAATGGCTGAAAAGCTAAATGAATTTTTTGCCTCCGTCTTCACTGTAGAAGACGAGAACTTTTTACCCGCCCCAGAACCACTAATTTTGGAAGGGGTGTTGAAAGACCTGAGTCAGATTGAGGTGACAAATGAGGAGGTCCTACAACTGATAGACAAATTAAAAACTAATAAGTCACCGGGTCCGGATGGCATACATCCGAGAGTTCTGAAGGAACTCAAAGTTGAACTTGTGGATCTTCTAACAAAAATCTGTAATCTTTCATTGAAATCTGCCTCCATTCCTGAGGACTGGAAGGTAGCAAATGTCACCCCCATCTTTAAAAAAGGTTCCAGAGGAGATCCGGGAAACTACAGGCCAGTCAGTCTGACTTCAATACCGGGAAAGTTGGTAGAAACCATTATCAAGGACAGAATGAGTAGGCACATTGATGAACACGGGTTATTGAGGAAGACTCAGCATGGGTTCTGCAAGGGAAGATCTTGCCTCACTAACCTGTTGCATTTCTTTGAGGGGGTGAACAAACATGTGGACAAAGGAGACCCGATAGATGTTGTTTACCTTGACTTCCAGAAAGCTTTTGATAAAGTTCCTCATCAAAGGCTCCTTAGAAAGCTTGAGAATCATGGAGTAAAAGGACAGGTCCTCTTGTGGATCAAAAACTGGCTGAGTAATAGGAAGCAGAGAGTGAGTATAAATGGGCAGTCTTCGCAGTGGAGGACGGTAAGCAGTGGGGTGCCGCAGGGCTCGGTACTGGGTCCCATGCTTTTTAACTTGTTCATAAATGATTTAGAGTTCGGAGTGAGCAGTGAAGTGGCCAAGTTTGCGGATGACACTAAATTGTTCAGGGTGGTGAGAACCAGAGAGGATTGTGAGGAACTCCAAAGGGATCTGTTGAGGCTGGGTGAGTGGGCGTCAACGTGGCAGATGCGGTTCAATGTGGCCAAGTGCAAAGTAATGCACATTGGGGCTAAGAATCCCAGCTACAAATACAAGTTGATGGGGTGTGAACTGGCAGAGACTGATCAAGAGAGAGATCTTGGGGTCATGATAGATAACTCAGTGAAAGTGTCAAGACAGTGTGCGTTTGCAATAAAAAAGGCCAATGCCATGCTGGGAATTATTAGGAAGGGAATTGAAAACAAATCAGCCAGTATCATAATGCCCCTGTATAAATCGATGGTGCGGTCTCATTTGGAGTACTGTGTGCAGTTCTGGTCGCCGCACCTCAAAAAGGATATTATAGCTTTAGAGAAGGTGCAGAGAAGGGCAACTAGAATGATTAAAGGGCTGGAGCACTTTCCCTATGAAGAAAGGTTGAAACGCTTGGGACTCTTTAGCTTGGAGAAACGTCGACTGCGGGGTGACATGATAGAGGTTTACAAGATAATGCATGGAATGGAGAAAGTAGAGAAAGAAGTACTTTTCTCCCTTTCTCACAATACAAGAACTCGTGGGCATTCGATGAAATTGCTGAGCAGACAGGTTAAGACGGATAAAAGGAAGTACTTCTTCACCCAAAGGGTGATTAACATGTGGAATTCACTGCCACAGGAGGTGGTGGCGGCCACAAGTATAGCCACCTTCAAGAGGGGTTTAGATAAAAATATGGAGCACAGGTCCATCAGTGGCTATTAGCCACAGTGTATGGAGCACAGGTCCACCAGTGGCTATTAGCCACAGTGTATGTGTGTATATAACATTTTTTGCCACTGTGTGACACAGAGTGTTGGACTTGATGGGCCGTTGGCCTGATCCAACATGGCTTCTCTTATGTTCTTATGTTCTTATGTTCTTGGGGCTCATAGAATTGGACCCCATGGTCCAATCATTTTGAAACTTGGGGGGTATTTTGGGGAGAGGCACTAGGTGCTATTCTGAAAATTTGGTGCCTCTACCCCCCAAAACAGCCCCCCCAGAGCCCCAGATACCCACGGATCAATTCTCCATGATTTTCTATGGGAATAAATCTCCATAGGGAATAACAGAGTTCCCAGCAGACATTTCCCTCCCCTCCCCCTGCTTTCTGACGACCCTGACGCGGAGGGAGGGCCTCCAAACCGGGGGATCCCCTGCCCCCACCTGGGGATTGGCAACCCTAGCTGAACGTATGGCCCAGACTTCTGATTACTGAGGCACGTTTTCCGAATCAAAAGCACAGGTTGGCTTATACGAGCTTCACTCTTCGTTTCTTTCTTTTTTTAAAAAAATATATTTACTAAATCGATTTAAAAAATACTATTTGCAGAAAACAACAAGGATAGTGAAAAATCAACAAAAACACATATTTAAAACTATAAAGGTAAAGGTAGTCCCTTGTGCAAGCACCAGTCGTTTCAGACTCTGGGGTGACGTTGCTTTCACAATGTTTTCACGGCAGAATTTTTAACGGGGTGATTTGCCATTGCCTTCCCCAGTCACCTACACTTTCCCCCCAGCAAGCTGGGGACTCATTTGACCGACCTCGGAAGGGTGGAAGGCTGAGTCAACCTGGAGTCAGCTACCTGAACCAGCTTCCGCTGGGATCGAACTCAGGTCGTGAGCAGGAAGCTCCGACTGCAGTACTGCAGCTTCACCGCTCTGCGCCACGGGGCTCTTATTTAAAACTATAATCTATCCTATAACACTATACTCACAGCTAAATATTTATCCTTTTTACAAATCAGTTTCTTCCAAGCAAATGCATCTCATATCGTTATCTCGGGGAATCGGGAATTTACATAATAAGACATATTTCCATCTCCTCTCAATGTGAATATTCTAGACATCTGAAAACACAAAAAATCTCTATAACTTTCATTTACTGGCAGGATATCTCTTTTAGCCAGATGTATCGGATATCATAAATCTAAGAATTTCTGATATTGATCGCTAGTGTAATCCCCTTCTTGCTTTGCTGTTATTTTATATATTACAAAATAATCCCACAGTTTTTGATACCGCAAATCCCTATTTGGTAGATGTTCTGATGTCCAGTATGAGAGGAGGCCTGAACACTGACTCACGCAGATGCACAGCAGGCAGCCTCCTCGGTCTTTTGCTTACAGCAGCCAAATTCACTCACTTCTCGCAACACTCAAGACAGCTTCTTTGCAGTACACAAGTCTGGAATTACTGCCTCTATTATCAGGTGAACTTCTGAATGTGCAAAAGATTCTAATAAAGACCTGATAGGCAGACAGGGAGGACCAAGGTACTTGCAGGACTCCTTGTACCTTTCCTAACTTTCCCACATAATAAGATCTTCCAGGACTGGCCTTCTCCTTGTGCCAACTCTGCAGGACCTGCTTGGTAGGCACATGGGACAGGACCTTCTTTGTGGTGGGCCCCCTAGGCTCTGGAATAGCCCTTTCCCCGAGAGACCTGATTGGGCTGCTCATTGACAGCTCACCATAGATTGCTTAATAGAATTCTATTCTAGTGGTCCTTTGAGGGTTTACCAGGATGGCCAAACTGTGGCTCGGGAGCCACACGTGGCTCTTCCACACATATTGTGTGGCTCTCAAAGCCCCCACCACCCTGTCAGCCAGCTTGGAGAAGGCATTTGTCTCTTTTAATCACTTCTCCAAGCCAAGCCAGCCAATGGTTTGGAGAATGCAATTAAAGTTAAAATTGCTTTCTTTCCACCTCTCCCCCCACCCCAATCTATTTTCCTTCCTTCCTTCCAGTCTTGCGGCTCTCAAACATCTGACATTCGTGTCTTGCGGCTCTCAAACATCTGATGCTTACTCTGTGTGGCTCTTAAGTTAAGCAAGTTTGGTCTCTCTTGGTTTACTAACTTATTCCCCAAAGTCGGTTTATTTTGTGACAGGTTTTATTTGGGGAGTAGTAGTAGAAGATGAAGAAGAAGATATTGGATTTATATCCCGCCCTCCACTCAGAAGAGTCTCAGAGCGGCTCACAATCTCCTTTACCTTCCTCCCCCACAACAGACACCCTGTGAGGTGGGTGGGGCTGGAGAGGGCTCTCACAGCAGCTGCCCTTTCAAGGACAACCTCTGCCAGAGCTATGGCTGACCCAAGGCCATGCTAGCAGGTGCAAGTGGAGGAGTGGGGAATCAAACCCGGTTCTCCCAGATAAGAGTCCGCACACTTAACCACTACACCAAACTGGCTCTAGTAGGGATGCCAGCCTCCAGGTGGGACCTGGGGATGTCCTGGAATTACAGCTCATCTCCAGACTACGGAGATCAGTTGCCCTGGAGAAAACAGGAGATCTGAAAAGTAGCTTCCATGGCCTTGTACTCCACTGTGGCCCGTCTGCCCCAGGCTCCACCCCCATATCTCCAGGAATTTTCCCACCTGAATCTGGCAACCCTGGGGAGAGAAAGAGAGAGGGAGATGGAATTTTTTACTGTTTTTAGGGCTTTCAGTTACACTGGTTCAAACCCCAGAGGTTTCTTTTGCATTGCCGGCTGTTTGGATTGAATTTACGATTTAATTTGTTTTATGTTAATAGTATTGAATTTTAAACATTTATTGTATTCTGCCCTGAATGCTTTTTTGAAAACGGGGGTGAGGGTGGCATATAAGCCTGTAGAACAGGGGTGGCCAAACTACAGCTCGGGAGTCACATGTGGTTCTTTCACACATATTGTGTGGCTCTTGAAGCCCCCCCCCCACTAGCCAGCTTGGAGAAGGCATTTGTCTCTTTAAATCACTTCTCCAAGCCAAGCCAGCCAGTGGCTTGGAGAATGCATTTAAAGTTAAAGTTGCTTTATTTCCACTTCTCTCTCCCTGTCTTGTGGCCCATCCAGTCCATCACTCTGAGCCACACAGCAGCCAAGACGCAGGGGCCATCCAGAAGTCCACCAGTGGGGCCAGAGCTCCGGAAGCCTTCCCACTGTCGCCCTCAAAGCACCAAGAAGACCAAGCATCACTGCCTCAGAGATAAGAATATAAGAGAAGGTATGTTGGATCACGCCAATGGCCCATCCAGGCTACCATTCTGTGCCACACAGTGGCCAAAACCCAGGGGCCACCAGTGGGGCCAGAGACCCCGAAGCCCTCCTCCTGTGGCCCCCCCAAGTACCAAGAAGACAGAGCCTCACTGCCCCAGACATAAGAACATCAGGGAAGCCATGTTGGATCAGGCCAATCGCCCATCCGCTCTATGCCACACAGTGGCCAAAACCCAGGGGCCATCAGGAGGTCCACCAGTGGGGCCAGAGACCCCGAAGCCCTCCTCCTGTGGCCCCCCCCAAGTACCAAGAAGGCAGAGCCTCACTGCCCCAGACATAAGAACATCAGGGAAGCCATGTTGGATCAGGCCAATCGCCCATCCGCTCTGCACCACACAGTGGCCAAAACCCAGGGGCCATCAGGAGGTCCACCAGTGAGACCTTTTGATGGCACTTTCCACCACAGCTAAATACAACCGATGTACAATTTATGTATGTTCCCCACACACACACACATTTCTTTAAAGAAAATATTTTTAAAAAAAACTGATATGAGAATTCAGCATCAACCACTGCATAAAGCTGAACCGATAAAGCTCCTCACCAGTTTGGCCGTATCCCAGGCGCCTTTGGGAGCCGGTTTTCCCTGGAGCTACTCCAGAGACCGCATAGGCCGTCATCTTTAGCAAGGGAATCACAACTGACAGGCGGCAGAGTAAGCGTGATTCGGCCCACCTGTCAAAAGCCGCTGGAAATACGTCCTACGCTCCAGCAGTTCTGTTCACCAAGGATCGGCCTGTATCTGTCACGGGATCCTGGCTTAGCGCCAGTTCAGTTTCCCTGAGGGAAAAATTATTTGCTTTGTTTTTTAAAAAAATTTCTCTGATTTATGGTCCACTTTCCTCTCCAAAGGGGAACCAAAGTGACTCGGGACATTCTGCCGTCTTTTATCCGCACAACACCCTTGTAAGGTAGGTTAGGCAGAGAGTGAGTGACTAGTCCAGGGGTGGCCAAACTGTGGCTCAGGAACCATATGTGGCTCTTTCGCACATATTGTGTGGCTCTTGAAGCCCCCGCCACTCCACTGGGCGACTTGGAGAAGGCATTTCTCTCCTTAAATCACTTCTCCAAGCCAAGCCAGCTGGCAGCTTGGAGAATGCATTTAAAAATTACTTTCTTTCCCCTCTCCCTCCTCCTCCTATTTGCTTTCCTTCCTTCCATCTAGCGGCTCTCAAACATCTGACGTTCACGTCTTGCGGCTCTCAAACACCTGACATTTATTCTATGTGGCTCTTACGTTAATCAAGTTTGGCCGCCCCTGGACTAGCCCAAGGTCATCTAGCGAGTTCCATGGAAGAGTAGGAATTCGAACCCGGGCTCGGAAAAGGTTGCAAAAATGTATAGGTCAATATATTGTTAGGGAGGGGGAGGAGGCAGTAGAAACAATTTGCTTGGAACATTTTATTTAGCGTTCTCTTTTTTTAAAATAAGAGCCCCGTGGCGCAGAGTGTTAAACTGAAGTACTGCAGTCCTAAGCTCTGCTCACGACCAGAGTTCGATCCCTGGTGGAAGCTGGGTTTTCAGGTAGCCGGCTCGAGGTTGACTCAGCCTCCCATCCTTCCGAGGTCGGTCAAATGAGTCCCCAGCTTGCTGGGGAAAGCGTAGAGGACTGGGGAAGGCAAAGGCAAACCACCCCGTAAAAAGTCTGCCGTGAAAACGTCGTGAAAGCAACGTCACCCCAGGGTCGGAAATGACTGGTGCTTGCACAGGGCACCTTTCCTTTCCTTTCCTTTTTAAAATAAACTTTTAAAAACGATACACAACAAGTGCGGTCCAATATTCACAAAATCTTAATCCTTTAAACCCCCACTCCCCCCAGACAAAAACCTGTGACACATCTATACCATTATCCTAGGATCAGATTCAGACAGGCGAAGTTCAAGAAGTAGATGCAACAAGACATTATGATCAAAATAAAAAAAAAAACTTCAAAATAAACTCCCTACATAGAGAACACATACTGAGGAGTCCAAAAGAGCTTACCTTATAGAATGCACGGAATGCACAAGGTGAACTAACTTCCCAGAAAAGGAGGCGAAAGGGGGAAAACAAACAAACAAAAATATACACAATAAAGCCAAAATGCAGTAAAGGAGAGTCACTGCTTTTAGAAAAAAAAACAGATTATGATAAAATTTGGGGGGTTTTTTGGCAAAATGTCAGGGTCAGAAAAATATGTAACAATAGGAAAGCATAGCTTCACAAAGGCTTCCTGGGATTTGGGTGAGCGTGCTGGAGAACTGTAAAGAGGATATTTTTTTCCACGTATAAAACAGCTCAGGAATGACACACACAGCTCTCTTCTTCTCCATTTTATCTCATAGAATCATAGAGTTGGAAAGGACCTTCAGGGTCATCTAACCCCCTGCTAAATACACACACAAACAGTGATCTCTGCTCCACACCAAGGTGATAGGGGGAAACACTCAAGCACAGGCCAAGGTGCCTTTTGTTGTTGCTGTTCAGTCGCACAGTCGAGTCCGACTCTTTGCGACCCCATGGACAAAGTCACGCCAGGCCCTCCTGTCTTCCACCATCCTCCGAAGTCTGCTCAAATTCCTGTTAGTTACATCAGTAACGCTGTCCAGCCATCTCCTCTTTTGCCGTCCCCTTCTTCTTTGGCCTTCTGCCCTTCCCAGCATCAGAGTCTTCTCCAGTGAGTGCTCCCTACAAACAGGGCTTTTTTGTAGCAGGAACTCCTTTGCATATTAGGCCACACCTCCCTGATGTAGCCAATCCTCCAGGAGCTTACAGTAGGCCCTTTAAGAAGAGCCCTGTAAGCTCCAGGAGGATTAGCTAAATCGGGGGGGGGGGGGGGAGAAGAAGACTGCAGATTTTTACCTTCTCTCTGAATCAGAGACTCAAAGCGGCTTACAATCTCCTATATCTTCTCCCCCCACAACAGACACCCTGTGAGGTGGGTGGGGCTGAGAGGGCTCTCCCAGCAGCTGCCCCTTCAAGGACAACTCCTGTGATAGCTATGGCTGACCGAAGGCAATTCCAGCAGCTGCAAGTGGAGGAGTGGAGGAATCAAACCCGGTTCTCCCAGAGAAGAGAGCTATGGCTGACCCAAGGCCATTCCAGCAGCTGCAAGTGGAGGAGTGGGGGAATCAAACCCGGTTCTCCCACAAAAGAGAGCTAGGGTTGACCCAAGGCCATTCCAGCAGCTGCAAGTGGAGGGGTGGGGGAATCAAACCCGGTTCTCCCAGAGAAGAGAGCTATGGCTGACCCAAGGCCATTCCAGCAGCTGCAAGTGGAGGAGTGGGGGAATCAAACCCGGTTCTCCCAGATAAGAGAGCTATGGCTGACCCAAGGCCATTCCAGCAGCTGCAAGTGGAGGAGTGGGGAATCAAACCCGGTTCTCCCACAAAAGAGAGCTCTGGCTGACCCAAGGCCATTCCAGCAGCTGCAAGTGGAGGGGTGGGGGAATCAAACCCGGTTCTCCCAGATAAGAGAGCTATGGCTGACCCAAGGCCATTCCAGCAGCTGCAAGTGGAGGAGTGGGGGAATCAAACCCGGTTCTCCCAGATAAGAGAGCTATGGCTGACCCAAGGCCATTCCAGCAGCTGCAAGTGGAGGAGTGGGGAATCAAACCCGGTTCTCCCACAAAAGAGAGCTCTGGCTGACCCAAGGCCATTCCAGCAGCTGCAAGTGGAGGGGTGGGGGAATCAAACCCGGTTCTCCCAGATAAGAGAGCTATGGCTGACCCAAGGCCATTCCAGCAGCTGCAAGTGGAGGAGTGGGGAATCAAACCCGGTTCTCCCACAAAAGAGAGCTCTGGCTGACCCAAGGCCATTCCAGCAGCTGCAAGTGGAGGGGTGGGGGAATCAAACCCGGTTCTCCCAGATAAGAGAGCTATGGCTGACCGAAGGCCATTCCAGCAGCTGCAAGTGGAGGAGTGGAGGAATCAAACCCGGTTCTCCCAGAGAAGAGAGCTATGGCTGACCCAAGGCCATTCCAGCAGCTGCAAGTGGAGGAGTGGGGGAATCAAACCCGGTTCTCCCACAAAAGAGAGCTCTGGCTGACCCAAGGCCATTCCAGCAGCTGCAAGTGGAGGGGTGGGGGAATCAAACCCGGTTCTCCCAGATAAGAGAGCTATGGCTGACCCAAGGCCATTCCAGCAGCTGCAAGTGGAGGAGTGGGGAATCAAACCCGGTTCTCCCAGATAAGAGAGCTGTGGCTGACCCAAGGCCATTCCAGCAGCTGCAAGTGGAGGAGTGGGGAATCAAACCCGGTTCTCCCAGATAAGAGAGCTCTGGCTGACCCAAGGCCATTCCAGCAGCTGCAAGTGGAGGAGTGGGGAATGAAACCCGGTTCTCCCAGATAAGAGAGCTATGGCTGACCCAAGGCCATTCCAGCAGCTGCAAGTGGAGGAGTGGGGAATCAAACCCGGTTCTCCCAGATAAGAGAACTCTGGCTGACCCAAGGCCATTCCAGCAGCTGCAAGTGGAGGAGTGGGGAATCAAACCCGGTTCTCCCAGATAAGAGAGCTCTGGCTGACCCAAGGCCATTCCAGCAGCTGCAAGTGGAGGAGTGGGGAATGAAACCCGGTTCTCCCAGATAAGAGAGCTATGGCTGACCCAAGGCCATTCCAGCAGCTGCAAGTGGAGGAGTGGGGAATCAAACCCGGTTCTCCCACAAAAGAGAGCTCTGGCTGACCCAAGGCCATTCCAGCAGCTGCAAGTGGAGGGGTGGGGGAATCAAACCCGGTTCTCCCAGATAAGAGAGCTATGGCTGACCCAAGGCCATTCCAGCAGCTGCAAGTGGAGGAGTGGGGAATCAAACCCGGTTCTCCCACAAAAGAGAGCTCTGGCTGACCCAAGGCCATTCCAGCAGCTGCAAGTGGAGGGGTGGGGGAATCAAACCCGGTTCTCCCAGATAAGAGAGCTATGGCTGACCGAAGGCCATTCCAGCAGCTGCAAGTGGAGGAGTGGAGGAATCAAACCCGGTTCTCCCAGAGAAGAGAGCTATGGCTGACCCAAGGCCATTCCAGCAGCTGCAAGTGGAGGAGTGGGGGAATCAAACCCGGTTCTCCCACAAAAGAGAGCTCTGGCTGACCCAAGGCCATTCCAGCAGCTGCAAGTGGAGGGGTGGGGGAATCAAACCCGGTTCTCCCAGATAAGAGAGCTATGGCTGACCCAAGGCCATTCCAGCAGCTGCAAGTGGAGGAGTGGGGAATCAAACCCGGTTCTCCCAGATAAGAGAGCTGTGGCTGACCCAAGGCCATTCCAGCAGCTGCAAGTGGAGGAGTGGGGAATCAAACCCGGTTCTCCCAGATAAGAGAGCTCTGGCTGACCCAAGGCCATTCCAGCAGCTGCAAGTGGAGGAGTGGGGAATGAAACCCGGTTCTCCCAGATAAGAGAGCTATGGCTGACCCAAGGCCATTCCAGCAGCTGCAAGTGGAGGAGTGGGGAATCAAACCCGGTTCTCCCAGATAAGAGAACTCTGGCTGACCCAAGGCCATTCCAGCAGCTGCAAGTGGAGGAGTGGGGAATCAAACCCGGTTCTCCCAGATAAGAGAGCTCTGGCTGACCCAAGGCCATTCCAGCAGCTGCAAGTGGAGGAGTGGGGAATGAAACCCGGTTCTCCCAGATAAGAGAGCTATGGCTGACCCAAGGCCATTCCAGCAGCTGCAAGTGGAGGGGTGGGGGAATCAAACCCGGTTCTCCCAGATAAGAGAGCTCTGGCTGACCCAAGGCCATTCCAGCAGGTGCAAGTGGAGGAGTGGGGAATCAAACCCGGTTCTCCCAGATAAGAGAGCTCTGGGTGACCCAAGGCCATTCCAGCAGGTGCAAGTGAAGGAGTGGGGAATCAAACCCGGTTCTCCCAGATAAGAGAGCTCTGGCTGACCCAAGGCCATTCCGGCAGCTGCAAGTGGAAGAGTGGGGAATCAAACCCGGTTCTCCCAGATAAGAGAGCTCTGGGTGACCCAAGGCCATTCCAGCAGGTGCAAGTGAAGGAGTGGGGAATCAAACCCGGTTCTCCCAGATAAGAGAGCTCTGGCTGACCCAAGGCCATTCCGGCAGCTGCAAGTGGAAGAGTGGGGAATCAAACCCGGTTCTCCCAAATAAGAGAGCTATGGCTGACCCAAGGCCATTCCAGCAGCTGCAAGTGGAGGAGTGGGGAATCAAACCCGGTTCTCCCAGAGAAGAGAGCTCTGGCTGACCCAAGGCCATTCCAGCAGGTGCAAGTGGAGGAGTGGGGAATCAAACCCGGTTCTCCCAGAGAAGAGAGCTCTGGCTGACCCAAGGCCATTCCAGCAGGTGCAAGTGGAGGAGTGGGGGAATCAAACCCGGTTCTCCCAGATAAGAGAGCTCTGGCTGACCCAAGGCCATTCCAGCAGGTGCAAGTGGAGGAGTGGGGAATCAAACCCGGTTCTCCCAGATAAGAGAGCTCTGGCTGACCCAAGGCCATTCCAGCAGGTGCAAGTGGAGGAGTGGGGAATCAAACCCGGTTCTCCCAGAGAAGAGAGCTATGGCTGACCCAAAGCCATTCCAGCAGCTGCAAGTGGCGGAGTGGGGAATCAAACCCAGTTCTCCCAGAGAAGAGAGCTCTGGCTGACCCAAGGCCATTCCAGCAGGTGCAAGTGGAGGAGTGGGGGAATCAAACCCGGTTCTCCCAGAGAAGAGAGCTCTGGCTGACCCAAGGCCATTCCAGCAGCTGCCAGTGGAGGAGTGGGGAATCAAACCCGGTTCTCCCAGATAAGAGAGCTATGGCTGACCCAAGGCCATTCCAGCAGCTGCAAGTGGAGGAGTGAGGAATCAAACCCGGTTCCCCCAGATAAGAGTCCACACACTTAACCACTACACCAACTGGCTCTCATAAGGTGTGGCCTAATATGCAAAGGAGCTCCTGCTACAAAAAAAGTCCTGATTATAAACAATATAAATACATCCGTTTGGGGGCAAAGGGAAGGCAGGGAGAGGTCCTTGGGATGATGGCAGGATAATAACGCAACAGACCTTGATAGCAGCTTTTTAAAATAATTAAATGCAACCTTGCCCCACCCCCACCCAGGCCAAAACTTGCTGAGCTGCACAGAACCGAGGCAGGCAAACAGCATTCCAAGGAAGATGACATTAGATGGAGGTCCATTAAAGAAAACAAAGATCACATCCTCGCGCTTTGCAAGAACGGAGTATAAATAATGCTTTCAGCAGGAAGGCACCCTGCACGGCTTTCGCTCGGAAAGCTAATGCAGCCGTCCAAAGCTTCCTTCCAAGAGGAATAAAAGGCAGGACCTACATCGATCCATCATTTCCAGCCTTCTACGAAGCAGGGGGGGTTTCCGGTGGCTCGGGAGTAAGGTTGCCAAGTCCAACTCAAGAAATATCTGGGGACTTCGGGGGTGGAGCCAGGAGATATTGGGGGCGGAGCCAAGAGCAAGGGTGTGACAAGCATAAGTGAACTCCAAAGGGAGTTCCGGGCATCACACTTAAAGGGACCGCACACCTTTTAAATGCCTTCCCTCTACTGGAAATAATGAAGGATAGGGGCGCATTCTTTTGGGGCTCACAGAATTGGACCCCTCAGTCCAATCTTTTTGAAACTTGGGGGAGGGGGGGGGTCTTGAGGAGAGGCCCTGGATAATATGCTGAAAATTTGGTGCTTCTACCCCAAAAAGCAGCCTCCCCCCAGACTCTAGATACCCACAGATCAATTCTCCATGATACCCTATGGGAATCGGTCTCCATAAGGAATAATGAAGTGCCCAGCAGACATTTCCTTCCCCCCCCCCCCGTTTTCTGATGACCCAGAAGTGGGGGGAGGGCTTCCCAATCAGGGGATCCCCTGCCCCCACCTGGGGATTATGCAACAGGAAAAAAGTCACACGGAGAAGGAAACTAAAGGAAAAGCAACAGCTCCATGTATAAAGTGCCTCTTGTCGAATATTAAGTACTCACTTTATTTATTTTTTTTAACAAAGATGCCTTCTCCAATAATTATTCCAATTTCTTTACTGGTTTCGAAAAAATTCATAGACATTCCGGATTTGCTCCATGTATGCAGAGGTTACGCAAACCTTCCAAGAAACGACGTATGGATTATCGTTTAAAAGACAACGATTAAGAAGAAATACCATGAAGATGGATTATAACTTTTTGAGTTTTCCGGAGAAAGATTTTCTAATAGACAAAGCTTTTCACCTTCTCACCAATTAGATTGCATAATAATATGGGGACGTTTGAGAAGGGGGAACATGCCATCCCTACCGTTAGGACAGGAAAAGCTCGGAAGTGACAAGAATATGAAGGTGAAAGAGAAAATGGACTTAATAAGGCCTAGAAGGGGAAGAAGACCAAAGAGCGACTGTACTACTTGAAAGCGAGAAGGCCTCAATATGGACTGATATAAGAACATTTAGACTAAAAGGACCGAGCCAAGAATACCTTGTAAAGGGGGATAGAGATTTAGATGTATACTCTGTATGAGAAAAAGGATAAGCTCGATGTAAATAATCAAAACAATAAATATATTTAAAAAGAAAAAGAGAAGGGGTGGAGAAAATGGGATATATGTGTATTGACATTTCACGACAAACAAAAACACGCCATTACAATATATCACAATAAATTGTTTTGAAATTCAGAGGTTACTCAAATCAATTTCCAAGCGCCATCCGCTTACAGGCATAACCGGCCTGAACTCCTGTTTCGCGTGACTGCTTTATCCAAGCTGCAGTTTCATACCACTGTATGGAATCACTCTTCACACTGGTACTCTGTCCTTGTAGTTCCTGTGCAACCTATGCAGAAGGAAGCAGATGACAGCCAGTTGCTGTGGGGTGGGGCTGAGCAAGAGCCTTCCGGGGGCCTGATTCAGCTCCCAGGAGGCGTGTTTGACACCCCCACTCTCACCGTTCACCATCGCCTATCGCGAAAGCAACCACGTCTCCCAAATTCATCAGAGAGGCAGCGTGCAACCCTTCAAGTTTCAAGAAAGTCCCCACAAACTAGTACCCCCTCTGGAATCCAGCCCAATTTACAACCTTTCCAGGGGTCTTTTCAGCCCCCAACTGACGGCAAGCCCACCCGCAGTTTGTCGGAGCCTCCGCTTTCAAGGCAATCCATTCACCTTCAGCGCTTCACAATTAACCAAACAAAGAAGCCGGCCTCAGGATTCTCCGCTTTTCACAGAAACCACAGCCTGTGAGCTATTCCCCACAAACTAATCAGTGGGAAGGAAAAAAATCAGGTTCTTCTCCTGTATGGCCCACAAAGGCTCACAG